>NW_021145344.1:0-150000 GCF_002837175.3 Physeter macrocephalus
GGAAAGGGAAGGTCATGGTTCTCCAATGCCTTCAAATCAGGTGAAGTGTTTTTCAAACTACAGATCCCCACCCATTAGTGAGTTGTAAAATCAATTCAATGGGTCATGACCAGCATGTTTAAAAAATTGAATTTATAATTGAATAGAAAATATTAGAGTGCCTCACACATAGTAGAGGCAACTCTGTCATGAACTGTCATAAAGCTATATTTATAGCTATACCTATATATTTATTAGCATTATATTCACTTATGAATGAATATATATATTTATATATATATACAATATATATATATTTATATACATATATATATTTATATGTGTACTGGATCACAACCAGTGATTTGTTGATAAATGTTTAACAACTGTCTCTCTAGGGGAAAATGTATAAGTATGTATGTACATAAGTGTATTATAAATTTCTCTTTTTTTTTCTTTTCTTTCTTTTTTTTTTTGGCTGCGTTGTGCTGCATGCAGGATCCTAGTTCCCCCACCAGGGATCGAACCCATGCCCCTTGCATTGGGAGCTTGGAGTCTTAACCACTGGACTGCCAGAGAAGTCCCCAAATTTTATTTAATATTTATTTGGCCACACCGCAGATCTTATTTCCCCAACCAGGGATCGAACCTGTTCCCCCTGCAGTGGAAGCATGGAGTCCTAACCACTGGACCATCAGGGATTCCCCAACTTTCTCTTAATATAAAGAATGTGTAGCCATAATTTTAAAATAATAAAATAAACAAATTCTCTTTACTGTAAATTCCATATAGCGAATTGATTCTCCCAGAATGCTTTCATTGATATTTGCTGGACTCTTGTATCCATAGCCAACCTATAGTTTCAGTTCAACCACGTTTGACAAGTGGAGTTGCATCCCAGTCTAGACAGTCGACAAACCAAATAAAGCCCTGATTTATAGTACTTGCCATTTCCCTTGGTGTAAATACTCCTACCAGGGCTGGTTTCAAGCTACAAATGTGACAGCAATGAACACACAGTTGGGAAAAGTTGCACAGTAACATACTATACAATAGATGTAAGCAACCTCAGGGGCATAGGTAATAGTGAAACAGAGTAAAATAATTTGGAAATGATGGGTTTTAAATATTTATTGTGCATTTAATTGTTCATTTATATAATGTGATTTTTAATACTGGCTTTAACAATCAGCTGCAGAAGTCCGGAAAATTTAACTATCTGTTCTCGCCATCCGTATGAGTTCGCTCCAGCACACAGCTGGGCCCACAGCATGAATATGTATTTCTTCACATGGGTTGAAGTTTTTAAAAAAGAAAAGAAAACTTTAGAGACCTACAAATTTTCAGGTCTGGGTGTAGCTCAGTCTTCAAAAATCTCCAGGGATTAAGTTATAGAGTTTCAAATAGAACAAACCCGTTTCCTTTCTAGAGAAATACAAATCCTAAAACATACAGGAGGTATGTTTTTGCTGGTTCCTCTGGGTGATGTTTAGAGTTTCTGTCACCTAGAGCCCTTTCCCCTTTTCTTCGCGGTGGAGGATTAGCATCTGAGTTTTCGTCAAGGGGGACCACTTAGCTAATAATGTCCAGTGTACCTCCGTTCTTTTTTATTTATTTATAAATTTATTTATTTATTTATAAATTTATTTATTTAGGCTGCATTGTGTCTTTGTTGCTGTGTGCGGGCTTTCTCCAGTTGCAGCGAGCAGGGGCTTTTTTTTTTTTTTTTTGCGATACACGGGCCTCTCACTGTTGTGGCCTCTCCCATTGCGGAGCACAGGCTCCGGACGTGCAGGCTCAGCGGCCATGGCTCAAGGGCCTAGCTGCTCCATGGCATGTGGGATCTTCCCGGACTGGGACACGAACCCGTGTCCCCCGCATCGGCAGGCAGTCTCTCAACCACTGCGCCACCAGGGAAGCCCCCAAGCGGGGGCTACTCTTCATTGAGGTGTGCAGGCTTCTCGTTGCAGTGGCTTCTCTTGTTGCAGAGCATGGGCTCTAGGCGCGTGGGCTTCAGTAGTTGTGGCATGCGGGCTCAGTAGTTGTGGCTCACGGGCTCTAGAGCTCAGGCTCAGTAGTTGTGGCGCATGGACTTAGTTGCTCCACAGCATGTGGCATCTTCCCGGACCAGGGATCGGACCCGTGTCCCCTGCATTGGTAGGAAGATTCTTTTTTTTTTTTTTTTTTTTTTCAGTACGCGGGCCTCTCCACTGTTGTGGCCTCTCCCGTTGCGGAGCACAGGCTCCGGACGCGCAGGCTCAGCGGCCATGGCTCACAGGCCCAGCCACTCCACGGCATGTGGGATCTTCCCGGACCGGGGCACGAACCTGTGTCCCCTGCATCGGCAGGCAGACTCTCAACCACTGTGCCACCAGGGAAGCCCGGTAGGCGGATTCTTAACCACTGCACAACCTGGGAAGCCCTACCTCCCTGTTCTTAACCATTATGCAGCTTGCTATGGAAAGTAACAATAATTCAGCACCTGACAATCTTCAGGAGATACAGATGGTTTCAGATACTATTTACAAGCTGCCTTCACAGTTAACATCTTGCCAGCTGTGTGGTTTTTGTCTCCAATCATGAAAAGGCAAATTAATATAATCATCAGTACATTTGCTTTTTTCAACCTAGCTTTTTGAAGACCCAGAGACGTCTTGCTATGTAAAAACTATGATCAGATAAATGCAATTTACCGATATGAAGATCACCTTGAGACAGTTTTAAGGCATTAATACTTTTACTCCTATTAGTTTATTGATTCTCTGCATGAGAGATTTTAAACAGCATTGTATTATACGTGTAAATCAGACCAGTGTTTCCCAAAGTGCAGTAGCTATCCTTGGTTTAGGGACACGAGATTATTTTAGGCAGCTAGAGATGATGCCTATTTCAATAGAAATGTTATTTTTGTAATAGAAAAAACATAACTGGCACACAGAATCTATTATTCCATGGATATTTCTGCTTGGGAGGCTATTGAATAAGTATTTCAGTTTTAAACGTGTGTTGTTTAAAGAAAAATGTTAAGCAAATAATAGTATTGGTGGTATACGGACATAGCAAAAACAGTTAAGGTGGATGTAATGGGTTGAATGGTGACACCCCCCCCCCCAAAAAAAAAGATATGTCAAAGTCTTGATCCCTGGTACTTAGAAATGTGAACTTATTTGGAAATAGGGTCGTTGCACATATAATTAAGGATCTCAAGATAAGATTATCCTGGATTTAGAGTGGACCCTAATCCAATAACTAGGACAGAAGGAGAGAAGACACACAGAGACACAGAAGGGAGAAGCCCACATGAAGACGGAGGCAAAGATTGGAGTGATGCAGCCACAAGCCAAGGAATGCCAAGACTGCCAGCAGTCATAGAAGCTAGGAGAGAGCTATGGAAAGGGTCCTCCCTCAGAGCCTCCAGAAGGAACCAATCCTGTCAGCAGCTTCATTTCAGACTCTGGCCTCCAGAATTGTCAGAGAATAAATTTCTGTTGGTTTAAGCCAACATATTTGTGGTAATTTGTTATGGCAGTACTAGGAAACTAATACAGTGGCAAAGAAATGCCACGAGGTTGGGAAACAATTAGACACCCAGTCATGACAGGGGATGAGTGGGTTTAACTCTGTGATAAACGAGTGACTAAGTCATCATGAGTGGGTTTAACTCTGTGATAAACGAGTGACTAAGTCATCAACGCCCTCATCTGATGGCCATTAACCTCCAGCGTCCAGCATTTTCTCTCAATACCAATCACAGTTGTTTTAAAAGTGAAAATAAAGCTAATAATGTAAAATGTAAATCTAATGGCTATTTTATGCATTTATTTTCTCATGTCCGTATGTCTGGACCACCATAATGAACTTCGAGTTCATAAACTAACTTGGGAAAGGTTGATCTCCTCTTGGCTCCCCATGTTACAGATGAGAAAACTAAGGCTCAGATGGAGGAAGCATCTCCAAGAGAGACTAAATGATGCTGGGACCACTGCTCCAATTCCTACAGCGCTACGTTTATTCTTCCCCACCTCCAGCAAATATTTCCACAAGCGCTTTTTCCTCCGACCAGAGCAAGGCACAGAGGATGAGATTCGAGCCCGTCTTACCTGGAGCATGTTTCCCTGGCGGCGGGATTTCGAGAAGGCAAGGAGGCAAGCGAGGATTTTGGAAACAGGAGCGCTGCAGAGGCCGCCGGTGGCCAGGAGGGGGAGCGCGCGGGCTCCGGAGCGCTCACGCTCCTCGGGGGCGGGGCCTGCGAGCGGCGCGCGTGCGCTCAAAGGGAGGTGGTGGCGCCGGCCAAGACGAAGGGCGAGACGGTGGCCGAGAGGGCACGGGGAGGCTGACGGTGGCCGACAGGTCGGGCATGGAGCATCTGGAACGCTGCGCGTGGGCCCTCAGGGGGACGCTGGTGCGGGCGGCCGTACGGCGCTACCTGCCCTGGGCCCTGGTGGCCTCCATGTTGGCGGGCTCCCTCCTCAAGGAGCTTTCCCCGCTGCCCGAGAGCTATCTCAGCAACAAGCGCAACGTCCTCAACGTGTGAGTGCGCCCCGGGTCCTCTCCTGTCCCCGCCGTAGCTGTCGCCTTGCCCAGAGAGCCGGGAGTTAGCTGCCCTGATGGACGAGTCATTGGAAGGGGAGATCCTTCTCCCCTTCGTGACAGCAGCGTCTGCACGCGTGTCGCGATGGAGGGACCCCGGAATAGCTAATGTCACTAGCAAGTCGCGTTTGCACACCCAAACCAGACAGTCTGAGTTTGACTGGGCGGGGGTGATGGGCAGGGTGGTGTGTGTAGGGGTGGGGGAGTGGGAAGCGGGGGTGAACCTGCCTGTGTCGCTGCGCCCCCTGCCTCCCTTTGGGGTTAGGAGTTGGCCCCTGCCCTGGGGGAGATGCCACCTCCCTCCTGCCTGCCAGTGTCAGACCCTGCGCCTCCGCCCTAAATCTGATACCCCCCAGCTGGTGACAGAATCCCATCACACCTGGGTGGGGCAAGCAGACCTGCCTTTTTTCGCCAGCACCCGCCGCCCCCCACCTTTGAGAGCCTGTCCTAGCCCATGCCAACCCCCGTGCCAAGACAGTTGCCCCGGAGTGGAACCCTCCAGTCCGTGACATTTCCCCTGGATCTGCTTGGATTTTCTCAGCCACTCAAAGTTCGCGGCAGTGGCCTAGGAACACCATCCCAGCCGGGCTCTTTGAGACTTCTCCTTAAGTCCACCCACCCCCTCCTTTTTTTTTAAACCTCTTGGATTTTAAGTGTATCGACACAAACACCGTTGCAATAGTAAAGGGAAACTCTGAAAGATAAAACTCCTCCCCTGACGTGAGCTTCGACTCTCCTTGGGAGGTACAGTGTCTGCAGCATCTCCCAAAAGTCAGTCCAACTTTGGTTATCTACTTAAAACCCTGGTTTCTCTCTCCAGCAGTTTCATCAAATACCTGACAGGTCTTGGCTGTGGCCAGATCCTTGCATATCAGTCCCAGGGAAGATTTTAGCGACAGGCCCTTGGGTAGTGTCTGAAGAACCTTTGGAACCCAGGAAGAGTCCTTCTGTCCTTTGCGCACCTTCCTTCCTTACCTGCCCATGGAGGCTGGGCTGAGAATAGATTTTGAGAGTCGTCATGGTCCCTCGCAAGTCTCTTGCATATGTGTTTACCGTACCTGGTCCCCAGGTCAGCCACCTTTGATGAGGGCAGGGGAGGCAGACAAGACAGCTGCTGCTTGATCTGGCCTGGGTGAGCTGGGAGCTGAAGAGCCTGGCAGACAAGTCCCTGTCTTTTGCGAGTTGCCGTGGATTCTGGTGTTTTGCTCCACACCTCTATGCTAGTTAATTATTGAAAGGGAACAAGTGAATCATTGGCTCTGGATTTAAAAATCGTTGGGTCCCCTCAGTTCTGTTTAACAGTCAGGAAACAGGCCTGGAGGTGTGGTAATAAGTTGGAGTCAGGATTTGAACCTGGGTCTTCTAGCATGAAGTCAAGCTGTGTCTGATCATTTCTACCACGTAGGAAAAAGCCTTGGTGTAGAAAAAGCATGGGCTTTGGGGCTGGCCAAACCTTGGTTTAACCTGGGCTTGCTGGTCATGTGAATGTGATCCTGGCAAGTTACTGAACTATTCTTTATAATATGGGGCTCATGACACCTTCCCCCCGAGGTAAGTGTGAGTATTCTATGGGAAAGTGGATGTATGTGAAAGCTCTGTAATTACTTTCCTCAGCAAATAACATAGTGCTTCAGATCACAGAACCTGGGTTTAAATCCCGGCTCCACCACTGATGACCTCTGCTTTGGGCATGATGCTTCTCTGTGCCTCTGTTTTCTTCTCTGTAAAATAGGGATGATAGCAGTACCTACCTCATAGAGTTGTGTAAGGATTCAATAGTTCATACACTTACAGTACTTAGTGAGTAAAGTTGTTGTCTATAGCTTTTATCACCTCTTTCTCCTTTTTCCCTCCGTCCAGAGTCCAGAGTCCTGAGTCATGACATTGTTCCCTCTCTGCCATGTCCCCGCTCTTCACTCCCACTTTCTTCCTCTGCCAGGTATTTTGTCAAAGTGGCCTGGGCCTGGACCTTCTGTCTCCTCCTGCCTTTCATCGCCCTCACCAACTACCACCTGATGGGCAAGGCCAGCCTGGTCCTGCGGCGGCTGAGCACACTGCTTGTGGGCACGGCCGTCTGGTACGCGGGCACAGCCGTCTTCGCCAACATCGAGCACTACACGGGCAGCTGCTACCAGTCGCCAGCCCTGGAGGGGGTGAGAAAGGAGCACCAGAGTAAGCAGCAGTGCCACGGGGAAGGAGGCTTTTGGCATGGCTTTGACATCTCAGGCCACTCCTTCCTGCTGACCTTCTGTGCCCTCATGATTGTGGAGGAGATGGCTGTGCTGCACGAGGTGAGGACGGACCGAAGCCACTGGCTTCACGCGGCCATCACCACCCTGGGGGTCGCCCTGGGCTTCCTGACCTTCATCTGGGTGTGGATGTTTCTATGCACGGCCGTTTACTTTCACAACTTGTCCCAGAAAGTGTTTGGCACCCTGTTCGGTCTGCTGGGCTGGTACGGGACGTACCGGTGTTGGTATCTGAAATCCTTCTCTCCAGGACTTCCTCCCCAGAGCTCGAGTTTGAATCTGAAGCAAGACAGTTACAAGAAATAAGAGAGAAGCAAAAGGGATGGCAGCAGGACAGTGGCTAATAGATTTTCCACTTGTTTTTCTTAGTTATCGACTAAATTATTGATCCCGCTTCCGCGAGGAAGCTTACCGGGCAGCGTGTGGGGCGGGGGAGGGGTGGAGTCTGGGGGGCGGGCGAGGTCAGGCCCCAGACTGTCCCTGGTGGCATCGCCCTGTGTCACAAGCACTGCCACTCCCAGTCAGGCACTTTGCATTCCTGGCAAGACTTGACCTTAATCTGGAACATCCCTTTTGGCCCTAGAGGGCCAAGCTCAGGCTCAGCGAGAGGGCGAGATCGGGAAAGCCTCTGTTGTGTGGCTGAAGTGGGGCCGGGGCCTCAGGACTCTCCTCTGCTGCCATCAGATGCTCCCTGATTCTTCCTGTCTTCTGTGCCAATGGCTATTAATGCTGTTATTTAACAGTACTTCCCTCTGGTCAGTTTTGCAGAAGCATTTATTTCCAGCAGGGTTCTTTATAGAACACCCAACTGCCTGAAAGACACATTCTGGTTGTAGTATTTATTTCGTCCGCGGAATGTCAAATATTGCAAGTGGCTTGTGATTAGCTACCAAAACAGTTAAACTGGAGTGCCTCTGCGACAGAGTATTGTATGATTTTTAGGTAATGAACATTGATAATTTTCTGTCCATGTTGTCTATTATATATTGGTTTTCGGAGCAATAAGGTTACTTCCCCCCCCCCTTCTATTGTGAGTGAATGCTTTATAGTTTTTGATAACAATCATGGCATTTGTTCTTTGTTGACAGAACTCCCAAAAATAACTCACGACTCTGCACTTTGGCACGTGTGTAGATTGCTTTGAGGGTTTTTTAGAACACTCTTGGCTTACGGTATTAAATTCAAGCTCACGGGACTCTTTGTTAAGAATAAAACCGGAAAGCAGACGTTTTAATAACCTGTTGAATTTTAAGCTGAGTCAGGGTAATTTTGCAAAATGCATATTTGCACTGAACCTCCCCTGACCACACGTCAGTGGTGTAGACTGAATGGTGCTTCAGAGTTGCGTGATAATAAGCCTTCTGTTCATTGCTGTGGCCCAAGGCACTTTTACCCTTTTGGACAACGTTATGATAAGTCAGAAGTGGACGAAAATATCTTCCCTTGCTTCTGATGGCAAGAAGCCAACCTGTTTGCAAAAATGTCCCTGATAAATGGCGACTTGACTTGGGCCCACCCTCCTCTTACTTGGACCAGCACCAAAACCAGACCAAACAGGCCTCTTCATCTGCCCTTGAACTCAAGCTTTTATTTCCCCTTGGCAGCACTTCTCAATTTCCAGCCTTATCCTTGTGTGGCCCTCACCTTGGGAGTTCTAGGAATGGTGAGATGCCCTGTCCCCTCTGCCCCACAAAGGCACAGTTACCGCTCTGTGATAAGATACCCCTTCCCTCTCTCAGGGTGTCCCCTTAAGCCTTTCAAACCAAGCCCCTTGCATTTTGGATAATCATCCTGGAAGCTTCTTTGACGCCCCTCCCCCCCAGTCAAGCCTGGTAATAGCATTAACTGATAAGCACTACACTTGCCTGGCTTAACTCAAGCTTAGGTTGGTAGGAGTTTGAGGTCTGGAAAATCTTCAGTGTAAAATGTATTGCGTATAAATATGTACTTAAAATATGTAGTTCATGTCTCATCTGGCCACAGGTTAACCTATATCGATCAAAATGTGGGGTGTGATACGTTGTACCCAAAGGTGGCAGAAACACCTGACAGATTTCGAAGGTGTCACCATGGCGCTTTGGCAGCATTGGCAAGCTATGATGGGCCCCGGGAGAATTATTTTGCCCTCTGGAGCTTACATCTGAAAACGGGGGTGGTGGAAGTGGGGCTGGGGTAGGTGGCAGGGGCTTGCTGAAGGGATTGACATCTCTCCTACGTTTCATGTTCAGCACCAAAAGGCAACAGGCACAAGGTGACGCCAGAAGTTCACTTGTCCCACTTACATGTCCAGACATTTCTCTCCTGCAGGTCTGATTCAGGCTCAGCCTTACATTGACTCCGTGGAAAGCGTCCATTATCGAATCTTGTATATTGATGAGTCTTCTGCCACTTCCTATTCAGTCTTAGCACCTTTGCCTGTCTCTAGGAAACATGCTCTCAATCCCTGTGTGAGACAGCGTGGCAAGGCTGAAAGTTTAGGCAAATGTGAGATGTGGGTCCAAATCGTGTCTGACCCTGGTCAAGCCTCAATTTCCCCATCTGTAAAATGGAGGTGGTACTGTCAAGATGAAGGGAATATGTATGTAAAATGCCCAGCACATGTGCATAGCAGGTGATAATCCTCCTGCCTCCTTTTTCTTGATTAAGCCTTTAGAACTTTATGGCTCCTCTGGAGAAGGCAGAGAAACTAATATGTTCTTTGGAGTACCATTTGGGGTCTGGGTGTCCTGTTGAAGTAGCCTTGTATTGTCTTTTGAAAAGTGTCTGTTCCCCAGGTGCTGAACAAGAGGCTTTTGAGGGCATCTGTGATCACAGAATACCACCGTGCTTGGTTTGTCTCTCCGTGTTGAGGTTCATTCACTGGCGCCTCATTTTCCACATGCATCTGTCGTAGTCTGAGTACCAGATTGTATTTAGAGAATGGCTCTTACCACTGTTATGTACACACACAGATCGTGTGTGTAAACAGGCAAATTAAACTAGAGATAATGAAATCCCACATTCCTGCATTTTGTGTGTTCTTTTCCAAAACCCTCAATTCCAGAACCAAGAGAGCTCAGCCCATTTTATGAAAGGAGGTTAATTCTTACTGGAGCTACTCGTTGTGTATAGGGGAATTTCAAGGCTGTAGTCACTCTTATTTTTTTTCTCCTCAATCCTGTAACCTAAGGATATGTTGTCATGCATTTCTCAGCTTGATTTACTCCTTCCCTCTGTGCCACATCTGTGTCTCAGAGTCTTGAGGTCTGAAAAGGGCAGCAACTCCCTGGGGCCTGCTCTTCTCGTGATGAACACTGAGGCCCCCACATGGCACGTTTAAAGCCTCTACTCCCATCACATCCTTCCACTAACAGTCCACTGGCCCAAGCTGGTCACATGGACAGTACCCTGATGGGGCAGGGAATAAACTCCACCCACAGTGGGAGGTGCTACGAAGTCACATGGCAAGGGTTGTGGATGTATAACCCTATTAGGGAATCCAAAAATCCAATCTACCACTTGTACCTTGGGTGCTAACTCTCTGAGCCTCTGTTTCCTCATCAGTGAGACATAAAAAGCTAGGCTTTGCAGACTTAGAAATAATTTATGTGAATTTCCTAGTACCTGGTTAGTACTCAGAGGATGGCGGCTATTATTATTATCAGCTCCATTTAGAGATGAGAAAACTAAGGGTTTTAGGCAATGTGAGCCCAGGTTGCTAGGGAAGGACCAAACAGGTCTTTGGAGGTAACATTGGAATGGCCCCGGCAGATGATTTTGTGACTTTGGCAGCGAGTAGCCAATGAGCTGAAGGAGATATGACCTTCAGCAGCCCTTACCGTCCTCCCCAACAGGCATCCTTCTGTGAATGTTGGAGAGACCGTCTTAGCATTGTAAACACGGGGGTCGCCCATGACCGCAGTCCTGGTGGTGGTGGTGTCCGTCTTCCCAACTAGACTGAACTCAGCCCCACACCCTGTCCATCTCTGCAACCCTCCATGGCACCCGGTAGAAGGCTCAGCAGCTGATGGATTCTGAGTAAACGTACGCATGTTGACTCTTTTCCACACCCGAGCTGCTCTCCGTGACATTCCGAGACAGAAAGGGACCAGGGAAAGGACGCTTAGCTCTAGCTCACTTGTTGTGGGATCCTGACCAAACCAGACACATGCCCATCCCAGGCCTCAGTTTCTGCACATGTGGAACAGGCAGGTGGGGCCTGTGGAGGGTCTGAGTCTATGTTTCTCTCCAGCAGTCCGCCTGGGCCTCTTTCCATTCAGTGCTTCCTTATGTCAGAGGCTGCTGGCTGTCCACCAGGATCTGTTCTCTCCTTCCTTAGCAATAGGCTGCCCAATCACAGACTACATTTCCCAGCCTCCTTTGCAGCTGGGTGAAGCCTGGGAATTAAATTCTCACCCATGGACTGTGCGTGGAAGTCACATGACCCTCTTCAACAGCTGGGCCTTAAAGTACTGGACATGTGCTCTAACATCCTGTCTATCCTTTCCTATCAGATAAAACCTGGCCATGGGAATTCCCTGGCAGTCCAGTGGTTAGGACTTGGAGCGTCACTGCCTCGGGCCCGGGTTAGATCCCTGGTTGGGGAACTAAGATTCCTCAAGCCATGCGGTGCAGCCAAAAAACAAACAAAAGACCTAGCCTCCCCACATCCAGCCTTGGGCCCCCCAAGCAGCCATCAGTCATCTCTTCCTTCTCACCAGAAGTGAAATGGTCAAAACACTGGTGAGAGTCAGAAGAGTCAGACTCACTGAGTCTCAACGTCGTACCTCCACCCCTCTGGCCCCAAACTCTGGAAACGAGAACTAGATGGACGGACAACACAGGTTTAGAAATGAAAAGCAGCTGCTTCTCCTCGATGCTTTTTACTGGGGGCTTTCGGCGGTTTCTAAGCATGAGCTGCAGTGACACCCTGACCCTCTCCCAACATGCAGAAGGCACAGGGAAGTGAGACGCCGCGAGGACGGGCAGCGTGGATGCAGAAACGCCCCTGCATGGCATGGCAGGGCGTGGGGGGGCCCCGAGAGTGAAGGGGAAGGCAGATGTTAACAGAGATGGCTTTGGCAGAGGCTGGAGGAGGGACCTGAAGGCCATCCACCTCCAGACCCACCCCTGCACTCCGGCCAGGGCTGAACTTCCGAGAGAACATCAATGTGGCTTTTCCTGAAAGTCCACCTCACATGGTGGGAAAACTCAACTCCGGGTGGGAAGAGGAGGATGGACACCGCCTTCAGGGACTTCCGGCAAAGTGCCAGACCAAGCACACTGGCCAAATCAAGAGGGGAATGGGAGGGTGTGCTCATGGCGTCGGCCCCAGACATGGCCTGTGGCTGGAAGTCACTGCCTTGGCTCGGCCAGTGCTGTCTCAGTTCACTTCCAGGAGAAGAATGAAGCCCCTTCCAGTCTTCAGGGGCCTCCCGCGGGGTCTCCAGGTCTCCAGCCCCACCCGGAGGTAGTGCTTAGAAGAGTCAAGTCTTGATGTTGGCTTTGTCCTGTGGAAGAGTTCCCTGGGCAAGAGGGAAGGGGAGGCGAGGGGTCAGGCCCTCCGAGCCCCCAGCACCTCCCAGAATCTGGGCCCTGGTGAATGAAATGACCTGGGACTCACCTCAGATCCTAACCAGTCCCCACAGTTCCATCTTGAGACCTTGAATCGAAAAAAAAAAAAAAGGCATTCGTGTTTTTGTTTGTTTCTCTCTCTCTCTTTCTCTCTCTCTCCCACTCACTCTTTCTCTCCTTTAGTAGAACCGTGGCCTCAACTCACGGCATTGGCAACATCTACTCCTAAACTATGGAATGTTTTCACACTGATGATAGAATTACTTCGAACGAGGGGTGGGAGGGGCTGTCCAAGTGTGCATGAGACGGTGCGTTACTGAGAGCTCTCACTGGGAATCACACAGGACAGAGACACCAACAGTCAGACACCAAGCCCGGGGCCTGGCTTTAGATGTATTTTTTCTTGAGGTACCAGTAGGCAAAGTAGCCCATCCCACCCAGGGAGCCCATGAGGAAGGATGCCCCAAAGAAAGATGGGGGTTTCCGCTTGACCAGCCGGAACGCGTTGGGGATGACTGCTGACAGCAGAGTGGTGTGGATGTCGCCCAGAACTTTCCGGAAGGCAAAGCGTTTCTGGACCCTCTCAAAGAAGGACTGCAGGTTGGGCCGGCTGCCATCTTCCCAGTATTTCTTGGACAGTCCCAGGAATTTGAGGCGGTGCAGGGTGGCTCCCAGGAGGACATCAGCCAGGGTGAAGGCACAGCCGCAGAGCCACAGCTCACATTTCTGCCCTAGAATGGAAGTGACAGGAGGTGGGGGAGGGGAGGGGTCAGCTCTTCTTCCCCCATACACTCCCTCCTCTCTCAGTAACGCCTCCGGCTTCTGTCCGCCTGCCATAGTGTTTCCCCAAGGTCACCCACTCCTGTACTTCTTTCATGATTTTTGCCAGATGCATATACTACCTCTATTATTTGTTTTCTTTAAATCAACTGACTTATTAAATGCAAATATATGTATTGAAACTCTGGATTCATATAGCCCACTGCCCATTTTCCAGCTCTACTTGCGTGTCCACTGTGCATCTTAAACGCGACTTGTCCAAAACTGAATCCCTGATCGTCACCCCCAAACCCACCACATTCATCCCACGTCAGTAACAGCACCTCCATCCTTCCAGCCACTCAGGCCAAAAGCCTCAGGCCATGTTGAATTCTTCTCTTTCTTTCACACCCCACATACACTTTGTCAGCAGTTGCCATCAACTTTATTTTCAAAATACATCCAAAGTTTGCTGTTACCTCTGCCATGACCATCCTGGTCCTAACGACCATTATCGTTTGCCTTTGACTCCCTAGAGTGTATTCTCAGCACAGCAGAGACAGGAATCCTGTTAAATCTTAAGTCAGATCATGTCCTTCTCTCTGATCAAAGCCCTCTAATGACCCCCTGTCGTAGTCAGAGTAAAAGCTGAAGCCCTTCTAATGGTCTAAAGGTCCGATGTGTTCTGGCCCCCAGGTACCTTTCAGACCTAGGAGTCTACTTTTTCCCCCTTGACTCACTCTTTTTTTTCTTTTTTTGGCTGTGCTTCATGTCTTGCGGGATCTTGGTTCCCCAAGCAGGGATTGAACCCAGGACCACAGCAGTGAAAGCACCGAGTCCGAACCACTGGACCGCCAGGGAAGTCCCCGACCTTGACTCATCCTTCTTCAACCATGGCCTCCTTGCAGCTCCTCATTCCAGGCACGTTCCCACCCCAGGGCCTTTGCACTTGCTGTTCCCGCTGCCTGGAACACTCTTCCCGCACAGAGCTACAGGGCTTACTCCTCCACCTCTTTCAGGTCTTGGCTCAGTGCCATCTTCTCGGGGGGCTTCACTGACCACCCAGTTAAAATTGAAACCCCAATCCCAGCAATCACTGTCCTCCTCCCCTGCTCTGTTTTCTTCCATACCACTTTTCCCCAGTGTTCCACCATATACTGTACATGCTCATTTTGTTTATTGCCTGTCACCCTCTACCAGAATGGAAGCTCCATGAGGGCAAGAATTTGGGTCTGTCTTGTTCACAGCTGTATCCCCTGCACCTAGAACAGTGCCTGGCTCACTAAATCTTTACTTAATGAGTGATGAATGAGAAAAGAGACTGTATCACTAAGAGTATCATTTGCCATAACCTATGTGCAATGATAAAAGTACATTTAACAAAAAACAAAACAAACGCTATTAAATTCCAGCTGGATACTACTGCCTGCCCAAAATCCCTGAGCCCAAGACTTGTTTTGTTTATTTGTTTGAAGAAAAGGGCAGGTATTAATACATAACCCCTTTATAGGAATTAAGTACTAGCATCATACTAACACTCTTTCTTTAATACAATCAAAAGAATTAAAAAGAGAATAATTCTCATTATGTGGTTTTATGTTATTTATCGCCATGGTCACGTGACATCTAAAATTAGCCTGTGTATTTAGGAAACACTAGACTTGAAATTCTGGAGCCCTTTGGTCTCCTTCATCACTGCTTTGCTCAATAACCTGAAATTCTCCCCACTGACTACACATTAATGTCCAGATTCCTCTGCGTGGCTTTTAAGACCTTTCAGTAGTTGGATGAGCTCCAATGTATTGGGTTGGCCAAAGAGTTCGTTTGCTTTTTTTCTAGAACCTCTTACGAAAAACCCAAACGAACTTTTTGGCCAACCCAGTACTTCTCTGATCTTCACTTCTCACAAATTGCCCACTTGCCCACTGTTCCGCTCAAGCAAGCCACGCCCATTTCGGCCTCTGGGCCATTGCCCCTGCTGCACCCCATGCCTGGAATGACTTCCTCTCCACTTCCGGTGAGGCCTGCTTTCTTGGGAAGCTTGCTTCTGCCCTTTTGTAGAGGTGTTCCTTTCAGCTCAGAAATTCCATGAATCTAATACCCTTCACCCTCACAGCCTGAGCCTCCCCCTTTCACTCTGTGCCCTCATGTTCATTCATTCATCCAACAAGTGTTTATCTGGTAGTATGTGCTGGGCATGAAGACATGACAAGACACAAATGGCTTCCCTCCAGAGGCTCACGGTCTCACGGGAGGAGGAGCTAAAGTGTAATGAAGGCTCTGATCAGAAGTTTGTTCTTGAATATGGACTCTTCCGGATGCCTGTTAGACTTCTGAGGGGAGATGATGTGTCTGCAGTTAGAGGTACAGGTGCACGGCATCATCAAGGGCGTGAGTGGAGACAGAGCTGAGAACAGAACCAAGGACTGAGCTTCGGGGCCTCAAGATTTAGATATTGGGCAACAAGGAGCAACCAGCGAAGGAGCGTGAGGAGTAGCCGGTGAGGTGGGAGACGACCCAGGAGAGTGTGGTGTCCCAGAAGCCAAGATAAGAAAGTGTTCCAAGGACAGAGTGCTCAGGTGGCTTCAGATGCTGCCGGGAAGTCACAGAAAAGGAGGCTGAGAATTGGCGATTGCATTTGGCGACTGGTGACCTTGACAAAAACAGTGGGAGTAGATGCTGACGATGAAAGCCTGGTTGGGAGGGAGTCCAGGAAAGAAAGGGAGGAGAGGAATCAGAGACGGTGAGCAAAGGTCACCCTTTCAAGGAGTTTTGCTGTCATGGGAAGGATATGCCGATAATGTGAGACGGGTCAAGAGTGTTTTGGGGGACTTCCCTGGTGGCGCAGTGGTTGGGAATCCGCCTGCCAATGCAGGGGACACAAGTTCAAGCCCTGGTCCAGGAAGATCCCACATGCTGCAGAGCAGCTAAGCCCATGCACCACAACTACTGAGCCTGCACTCTAGAGCCCAGGAGCCACAACTACGGGACACAAGTTCAAGCCCTGGTCCAGGAAGATCCCACATGCTGCAGAGCAGCTAAGCCCATGCACCACAACTACTGAGCCTGCACTCTAGAGCCCAGGAGCCACAACTACTAAGCCCACATGCCTAGAGCCCGTGCTCTACAACAAGAGAAGCCACCGCGATGAGAGGCCCGCGCACCGCAACGAAGAGTAGCCCCCGCTCACCGCAACTAGAGAAAGCCCGCGCGCAACAACAAAGACCCAACACAGCCAAGAATGAAAAGATAAATAAATAAATAAATAAATAAATTTTTAAAAAGAGTGTCTTTGTAAGTTGGGAAGAGAAAAACAGCACGTTGATGGGAATGATCGAGCCGAGAGGAGGTGATGCTACAGGAGAGAGTGGAGAGAATTACTGATGTGGTGTCCTTGAAGGGATGAGTGAGGGTGGCGTCAAGTACACAAGGGAAGGGACTAGGCTTCGCTAGTTCAAGAAGTTTATCCTTGGTAACAAGAGGGAGTACAGGGCACCGTCTTTCAACAAATCTAAGTTGCTGTCAAATGTAAGTCAGCTACCTGAGAGAGTACTTCATCGTACATATGTATGTATCTCCACTGACACGTAGGTCCCGTTCAATGGGTACATTTTTATTTGGGTCTGTGTGTGGACCTATGTGTCTGCATCCTGCATGGTGTGTATGTTTACCCATGTGAATGCCTGCTCAAATCCAGGAAGCTGGTTGTGTATTAGCATGTAGACAGCTGCACACATGGGCATCTGTGTCCATGAAGTGGGGGGATTACCACATGCATAAGTGAAGTGTATGCCCACGTGCACTTGGTGTTTGCCTGCAGACAGATGTTCATGAGTGTGTAAGCGTGCATCACTATTTAAGTATGTCCATTCCTGTGTTTCTCTTTGTAGGCAAATACTGCTAGCCATGACTGCATAATGATCATGGGCACGGGTAGCTAGCTATCTGGCATGTCACCAGAAGGTCTTCGGTTTCCTCCGCTCCTGCAACTGTGGATTCCCTTTGCCAAGTCGGAGCTCTGGATGAACCCTGTCTTGTGCCTTCTCCAAGTCTGCCAGCTGAGTGTGCTGGAGACAGTTACCCTTACCAGTTACACTTTAAATCCTGACCACAAAGCCCGGGAGGGCTGGCAGCCCTGCCCGGGTCCTGTAGCAGTCCTGTAGCAGCTCTGGGGGATGCTCGCTTCACCGCCCCCTGCAGAGACGACGCACATCTTTCATCTTCTCTCCTCATACCTGGTGGTTTTCTCTGCTGATGACGTCACCTCATGCTTCATTCAGAAAACAGGAACCTTCAGACATGAAAGCCCTTACCCACCACCATGAAACCCACAATGCCAGGCCCGTGCATTTACCACCTGCTGACACAAGGGAGGGTGTGAGCCACCTACGCTCAAGGTCAGGCCCTCCGTGGTCCTCTGCACCCACCCAACGCTGCATATCCTCCCTATCCCTTTCTGGAGCCACTCTCCTCCCCTCCCCACGCTGCTCTGCGCCCCCCAGGAGGCCAACTTGGCGGATACACTGATGGGACTCCGTGCCCTCTGGCTCCAGGGGTGTTTGGCCAATGGGGAGCAGAGGTGGGAGATAGGATGGTGGGCGAGGGTGAGGTCAGAGCCTTACTTCCCTCCGTTTTTTTCTCTGCAGGTTGCCACGGGCTGGCTGTGTTGGTTTGTTTATTTGTTTGTTTTTGGCCACACCAGGCGGCAGGCGGGATCTTAGTTCCCCGACCAGGGATCGAACCCAGAAAGTCACAGCTCCTGTCAGGTGGCCCTCTTTGTCCCGGTTCCTGAAACTGCTCCCATTGCTCACAACCCCAGGTCCAGGTACTGCACTTTTCCTTGTGGTTTCCCTGTGTCCCGCCCACACATTTGTAAACAGTCCCTTTATGAAGGCCTCTTTGATTTACCCAATTTGAGGGTGGCCTCTGTGTCCCCTGGGGACCCTGCCTGAAGCACACCCTCTCCATCCTCATTGGTCCTGCATCACTGATTTCTCCTTTCCACTGAGGCATTTCTACCAGCCTGAAAACATGCTGTTGTATCTCCTATCTTGAAAACATTCCTCCCTTCGCCCCACAGCCTTCTTCAGGTACCACCCCATTTCTCTATTCCGTCTACAGCTAAACTTCTCAAAAGGGTTGTCTACACTAGCCATCTTCACGCCTCACCTCCCATTCACTCTTCAGCCATTGCCCTCACATTCCAGTGAAACTGCTCTTGGCAAGGTCACCACCAACAGCCATGGGACAAAACCCAAGGGACGATTTCCTATCCTTGGTTTATTCAGCCTCTCAGCTGCATTTGACACTGTTCTCCCTCCTTAAAACACAATCCTTTCTGCGTTCTGTGACACAGGAGTCCTCACACCTCACTGGCCATTGTGTCTCATCAGCTTTGCCAGCTCCTCTGCCTTTACCCTTCTCTCAGTGAGGGGGACCCTCAGGGCAGATGTGGTAGTTTTAAAATACGAAACAGTGCTTGTCTTTCTCTGTGGAATCTAAAAAATAATATAAACACATGTATATGCAAAACAGAAACAGAGTCACAGATACAGAAAATAAACTAGTGACTATTTCTCAGCCACTAAAAAGAATGAAATAATGCTATTTGCAGCAACATGGATGGACCTGGAGATTATCATACTAAGTGAAGTAAGTCAGAGAGAGAAAGACAAATATCATATGATATCACTTATATGCGGAATCTAAAAAAAAATGATACAAATGAACTTATTTACAAAACAGAAACAGACTCACAGACTTAGAGATGGGGGGAGGGATAGATTGTGTGTCTGGGATTCACATGTATACACTGCTATATTTCAAATAAAATGCCTTTCCATAAAAAAGAAAAAAGAGAGAGAGAGGGAGAGAAAATAAACTAGTGGTTACCAAAGGGGAGAAGGAAGGGGGAGGGGCAAATTAGAGGTATGGGATTAAGAGATACAAACTATTATGTGTAACATAGATAAGCAGCAAGGATATACTGTATAGCACAGGGAATTATGGTCATCATCTTGTAATGACTTTTGATGGAGTACAATCTGTAAAAATACTGAATTACTACGCTGTACACTTGAAACTAATATAACGTTGTAGGGAATTCCCTGGCAGTCCAGTGATCAGGACTCCACACTTTCACTGCCCAGGGCCCGGTTCAACCTCTGGTCGGGGAAATAAGATCCCGCAAGCGTGCAGCACAGCCATAAATAAATAAATAAATAAATAAATAAATAAATAAAATAATATAGAGTTGTAAATCAACTATACTTCAATTAAAAAAAAAGAAAAAAATACGCTCACAGATTACTTGGTACTTATCTCTTTGGTGGAGCCCAATTTTTCTCCCCTTGAATATGGGCTGTATTTAATGCCTTGCTTCAAATGAATAGAATGTGGCAGAAGTGACAGAATGACTTCCAAGGGTAGGTCATAAAAGATAATGTGGCTTCAGCTGCTTCTGTCTCTCTGGGATCACTTGCTCAGGGGAAAGCCGGCGGCCGCGTGGTGAAGAAGCTCAGGCAGCCCTAATAAGATGCCCATGTAGTGAGGTCTCCGGCCAACAGCAGTGGGGAACTGAGACCTCTAGTGAAGACCCACGTGAATGAGCCATCGTGGACCCTTCAGCTCAGGGTGTTGCAGCCCCAGCCAACGGCTTGACTTAGAGACGGCGGAAAAGTTGGGGGGAGGGATAGATGCATCATGCATCTATCCCTGCATCATGCAACCCTGAATTAGAAACACTCAGCCAAGCTGCTCCGGAATTTCTGATTCACAGAAAATGTGTGATATGACAAATGCTTTTTTTTTTTTTTTTTTAAACTATGGCTCTCAGCTCAAATCTAGCCTGCTGCCTGTATTTATTTATTTATTTATTTATTATTTATTTATTTATTTTTGGCTGTGTTGGGTCTTCGTTGCTGCACGCGGGCTTTCTCTAGTTGCGGCGAACGGGGGCTACTCTTCGTTGCGGTGCGCGGGCTTCCCATTGCGGTGGCTTCTCTTGTTGTGGAGCACGGGCTCTAGGCACGCGGGCTTCAGTAGTTGTGGCACGTCGGCTCAGTAGTTGTGGCTCGCGGGCTCTAGAGCGCAGGCTCAGTAGTCGTGGCGCACGGGCTTAGTTGCTCCGCGGCATGTGGGATCTCCCCGGAGCAGGGCTCGAACGCGTGTCCCCTGCATTGGCAGGTGGAGTCTTAACCACTGCGCCACCAGGGAAGCCCGACAAATGCTTTTTTTTTTTGTTTAAGCCGCTGAGCTTGGGAGCAGTTTGTTATAAGCAATAAATAACTAATAAGCAGGTCTTGATTCCTCTTTCTGTCTCTCTCCACTGCCCTCTAGGTGACATCATCCAATTCTACGGCTTTAATCACCGTGTATATGCTGAAGACTTGCAAATCTCCCTCTCCAAATTCTGACCTCTCCTTTGAAAGTCAGACTAGAATACCTAATGGCTTATGTGACATCCCCTCTTGGGTCTTGTGAAGGCATCTCAAACTCACTGTGTCCCAACTGAACTCTTGGGTCCCCCTTGCTCATATCAGGAAATGGTACCACTCAGTAGCTCAGACCAAAACCTCATGAGTCATCTCTGATTCCTTTATCCCCTCTTACTCCACTCCCTCCAATACCCTCAACCTTTCAGCAAGTTCCTGCCCATTTTATCTCCAAAATACCTCTCAGGCCTTTCATGCCTCCCCATCTCCACGGCCACCACCTCAGTCCAAGCCACCACCATCTCATCTGGGCTTCTGTCTCCCTTGAAATCCATTTTCACAGCAACCAGAGTACTTTTAAAAGTAAAATCAGAACACCTCACCCCTGAGTAGATTGCAAAAATGGCCACAAATTCCTCCCATTCCTGCACGCTTGCCCCTTTGCAAAGGCTTTACTGCTTCTGCCATCAAGAGGCAGAGTCCAACCCTCTACCCTTTTAATGCTGGCTCTGCCATGTCACTTGCTTTAGCCAATGGGGCTTTCATAAATGTGACACAAGTAGAGGCTTAAACATATTTGCACCTTGGGGCTTTGCTCTCTTGCTGCTCTCAGTATCCTTGCAACCACTATCATATGAAGAGCCTGGCTTAGCCTGCTGGGTGATGGGCAACATGTGGTCCAGCTACTTCCATTGGCCCCTGAACACTCTTCTGGAATGGCCCCTCTCCAGCACCCTCTCTGATAGAAATGAGAAAGTTCCTTCTTGAGGTATGTATTGTTTTTACTCATTTAGCCATACTCTGCTTTTTTCTAGAAAGGATTTATGGCAGTGTTCCTGTTTAGGACCTTAGATATCTGTGTGTGCCATTTGCTTGAGGCCTCAGCTGTGAAATGCTGAAAGAACATTGGACCCATTGAGAGGGAACCTGTTCTTACCCTCACTATGCCATTTAAGAGCTGTGTGACCTTGAGCGAGTCACTGTATCTCTCTGAGCCTTAGTTTTCTCACCTGGAGAACGCACATGCCTTTAGCTGTCATATGTAATTAACTAGTATGTTCCAGGCACTGTGCTGGGTGCTTTTCATTTTTTAAAGAGTTCAACAAGATGGAGTTTAGGTTTTAAATTCTACTATTACCATCCTGTTTCACAGATGTTGAAACTGAGGCTCCAATAAGGAAAGGAACTTGCCCAAGTCACACAGTATAGGCAGCAAAGCTAGGACCCTAACTCATATCTGTCTCACTCTAAACCCATCTTTTAGAACACTGTGCTGCACAACCTTCCCACATACACAGACATCTCTGTGTGTGTGTGAAGCTATGAGTGTAGCAGTGCATGTTGAATGGGTTCCACAAATTGGCATTGTTGAGGAGACCAGACTAACAGGGTACCTAAAATAGAGCAAAATGGGAAGGTCCAGAATGAAATTTGAAGAAGGGTGGTGGCAAAGATGGTGTATAGATGAGAAAAGGAGCAGAGTGGTAAGGAGAGGGTACTCCAGGCTGGAAGAGCTGCAGGAGCTGAGGTGTGGAGGTGGAAATGTAGCTGGCATGCTCAGGGTCCAGAGAAGAGAGGCACTTGAGAACAGAAAGAGTCAAGGTCAGAGAGTCTGGGTGAGCCTAGATGTCTGGCTCCTACAGCATGAAGGAGCCATAATACATCCTTCAGTCGGGGAAAGGGGAGATAGTGTAGTGGACAGTGATCACCACCACCACTACCATCATCATCTTCAATAACCTTTATTAAATACTGTGTGCTAAGCGCTGATCTAAGCATTCTACGTATATTACTTCATGCAGTGTCTCAACATCTCTCTGAGGTCGGTCTTGTTATTATCCCCATTTTGTGGATGGGGAACTGAGGTCTAGGGAGGCGAAGCACCTGGCCCAGGGTCATTCAACTAGCAAGTGGCCAAGCTAGGACTTAAACCTAGGTCTTTCTGACTCCATGGCCCATGATCCTAACCACCTGGATGGTCCTCTAAGATCTTTGGGGGAAAAGATGCTGGGACTGTCATGGACAGGGTGGGCTGGATGGGCTCCAGCACTCACCTACCCCAGAACTGGCACCCACCCTCGTTCTCAAGCTTCCTCTTCTCCAGCTCAGCCTCGATCTGGTCCAGCACCATGGCCAGCTCCCCCAGGATCTTCTTCAGGTAGCTCACATCATCGTGCTCCAGGATCTTGGCCTGGGGGCAGGACAGGCAGGAGCTAGAGGAGCTGAGTTGGCCTCAATAGAGCAAGGATGACCAGGGATGGAAGACTCTTGGCCCAAATCCCCTTCTGCAAACCCAGTCTCCTTATATCCCCTTAAGTGTATAGGATACCCCCACTGTTACAAAGCATCCTCATCCGGTGTTCACAATAGTCCCGTGAGCTTGACTGTCCTGGCCAGATCCCTTTCATGGGGCTGGTACTCTCATACACCAGCTGCTATGAGAGTTGGTTGATAGTGGCTCACAGCTGCCCCTTCTTCAGAGAATTGTTCTCAGCCAATGAGGAGTTTCCTGGAAATACTTGGGAAATAACTGGGTCAATGATTGGCTGATATAAAGGTATAAAAGTCTGCCCCTTTGTCTCAAGCTGGATGGACTTTGTGGCACCATTTATCCTCCAGAGCTCCCTGTGGGATCAGGTGAACTTAGCCCCTTCCTCATTCCTATCTCATCCTTACTGGGTTCTCCTTAGAGCGCTCCCTCAATACCTCGCTTACCCCAGAACCTCTGTCCAATGCTCTGCTCTTAGGGACACAACCTAAGACATTAGGAAAGTGAGGCTCCAGGGCGACAGTGACTTGCTCAAGGTCAAAGAGCCAGTAAACGACAGAGGAGACAGGATTGGGAAAGCAAGCCAGTGGCTTTCCCATTTCATGTCATCAGCTGATTCTCTACTTAGAACCAGCTTCTCCCAGTTCTTCTTTTCCATGGAAAAGATGGTGGGAAAGGAGAATGAGCAGGCCCGGGGTCACTCACCATGAGCTTCTTCTGTTTAGAAAGGTAGGGCTCAGAGAGCTGGGGCTCCTCTTCATGGTCCAATTTCATGAAGTCCATGGTGGCGTTGGCTAAATGTCCTGGGGAGAGAATAGGAAAGGTCCCGTTCTTCTGACACCTGGTGCTCTTCCTTTCCCTTTCCCCCAACAACTTGGAATAGGTCCCATTCAAACACCAGCCCAGCAAGTAACAATATCAACAGGCATAACTAGGAGACACTATGTCATTACAGGCTGGGACATAGGGATGGATGAGATGCCATCCTGCCCTAGACCATAAAAGAGATACCTACGACATAGCATGATCAATCTCTAGTGAAGAGAGAACAGAATACTGTGGGACCCAGAGGGCTACCTGCCTGGGGCACAAGATGTCAAGAAACCTCATTGAGGAGGAGACTCTAGGGGATGAGTAGGAGTTTGCCGGAAATGAATATCACCCAAAATTGTGGACAAGCTCATGCTTCAGGGAACGTCTCCCTCACCCCTTTCTGTAGTGAAGAAACGGATTCAGAGAGGCTAGTAAATCCCACACTAGTAAACGACAAGCAGATGGTAACATTTCAGCCACTCACTCCAAATGCTTAACACTCCCTGAATGTGCCAGATCATTCCAAACTTCTACGCTGTTTCTCACACTGCTTCTTCTTCCTGGAATAGCCTTCTCCAATATTCCTGAAAATCCCCTTCCAGGTCCAGCTTAAGATGACCTCTTCCATGAAGCCCTTCCTGATCCTCTAGGATGTCTGACCACTCAATGCCTTTGTCCTCCAGAGTACGCTGTACAGATTTCCACCAGAGAATGCACATACACACACACTAATCAGAGCTGCCATTGCACGAATCCATTCACATTGTAGTCTATGTGAAAAGTACCCCCTGGACTTGTGCAGTGCACAACCTGTGTTACTGTACATGGAGATTTTGATGCTAATTTACTTATCTCTGGATGTATATGTCTCCCACTAGAATCTGAGTTTCTGGAGAGCAGTGGCTGTATCAGATTCATCTCTGTTCCCTTAAAATCCAATACAAGCCTGGCATAGAAGAGGAGCTTAGTGGGTGTTGAATGAATGAATGAATGGAATGAGTGAATAAATGAGTGACTGCAATTCTTCAGCTTCTGCCCTCTGAGGTTTCACAATCCACCACCCCATCTCCTGGCCTGATACCAGTAAGCATATTCGCAGATCTTTCAGCTTTGGGGCTATATTAAGTCTCATTGATATTTTTTGAGTTTGAAGGTCAAGTACAGCATCTTCTCTCTTGCCAGTCACCCAGGGCTGCCCATGTGGCTCTCTTTAGACCCCAGGAGGGCAGACTAGGCCAAAGAAAGACCTTGGACTAATTGGGTTGGGGGGGTCACTGCAAGATGACTTCTGCATCCCGTGAGGTCCCCCCCCCACCAGCTGGGCTGGAGCCTTGAGATCCTCTCTGCCCCCCAACTGCCTTCTAGGCACCTTCAAATGGCTCAGGACAGGGTGGGGGAGCACCTCCAGCTTCCAGAAGCACTTAGGGACTCCCTCCACTTAATCCAGGCCACCATCATTGCTCACCTAGATGACAGCCAGGACCCCCTAACAGCTCCACCCAGTCTTCTCTCGGTTGAATAATCTTTGTAAAATGCAGATCTGATCATGCCACTTTCCATCACTGTTTCTCCACTGCTCTGTGGATAAAATTCCAATTCTGCCAGCCCTACTCCCCAGACTTGTACCACGACTACACATACCCACATTGGGCTACACTTCAACCACATTAAAGTCCTTCATTTCCTGAAACACACCACGCCCTCCCCTCCCCCCAAACCCGAAAGGATTCTCCCTCTCCTTCCCTTTCCAACTCCTGGTCATCCTTGGATGTTGCTGCATTCTAGAAGCCTTTCACGACCCCAGAGGCTGGGATGGGCATCTTCTCTGGCCCCACTGCCTCTATGTTCCCCTTGTCATGACACTGATGGGTACTAGGTCAGAAAAATTTTAATCAATGGGTTTTTTTTTTTGTTTTTTTTTTTTGCGCCACACTGCGTGGCACACAGAATCTAAGTTCTCTGACCAGGGATCAAACCCATGCCCCCTGCAGTGGAAGCACGGTGTCTTAACCACTGCACCGCCAGGGAAGTCCCCAAATCAATTAGTTTTGAATCGATTATACATGCATGCTTGTTTAAAAATTCAAACAATATTAAGGAACGTACAGTGAAAAGTAAATCTCTCTCCTCTCAATCTGCAGTCCCTTAGTTCTGCTCTCCCAGTCTTCATGCGTCCTTCCAGAAATACTCCTTGTGTTTGCAAGCACCTGTGTATCCATTCGACCCCCTTTTACATATATTAATGATAGCACACTAGATGCATTTTTTTGCCCTTCACTTTCTCCCTACTTACTAATATATCTTAGAGAGCATTCCACATGCCTGTTATTTTTTTAACAGCTGCACAGTATTTCATTGTTTGTATGTACTAGAATTTATCTCCACAGTCCCCAAATCATGGTCAATTGGGTAATTTCCAGCCTCTTGCTAGTACCCCTTATGCTGCAATGCATATCCTTGTACATACTTCTTTGGCACACACATCCAAGTGTCATTGCAGGACAGTCTCCAAAGTGTGGGCCTTTTAATATTCGATATAGAGGGCCAGACTGCCCTCCTGAGAGGCTGTTCAAATTTACTTAGTCCTGCATTGTAATTATCTGGTCGTTTGCCTTTCTGCTTCCATGAAACTGTGACCCTGGGAGGGTAGAAGCTGTGACAGTCCCCTTCTGGCCCCAGCCCCGTGCCCAGGGCCTGGGTCATAGGAGACTTCATAAATGTTGTTAAATGTTGTTGACTCAATGGGGACAGGACAATATAAATATGTCCTGAGTCTTGTTCAAGGGCACTCTGAAGAGACGAAATCGAGTGCCACAACCTGGCCCGCCTTTGGACATGAGCCTCATTCCTTTGAGAGAGAGGAAGTGACCATTTACCGAGCACCTATTATCTACTTGGAATCATCATGCTTCATCTGTGTATTGGACACCATGGTGTCTGCATAGAGCCTGGACCAAAGTCTGTAAACAGTTGTTGACGGATGATCTGATTTAATCCAACACTTATTTACTGAGTACTGAAAAAAATGAAAGGATTAAGTAGGCTGTGGGCACAATCAGGTTGGCAGTTAGGACAGTATATGGGGATGCTTGAATAAGAACTCAGAGACCTGGGGCCGTGCAATATCTGGGCAGTCTTCCTTGGTGATGCCAGCCCTGATGTCACTCAGTGCCCTGGGCTGCCAACCCGAGGTGTCTGGGGCTGAGATGCCTGTGGGGAGGTGTCCCAGCTCCCATGGACAGGCAAGCCTCTAGGGGGACAGATAGCCCTATGGCCTCTGTATGGGATGGCAGGACAAGAGGAGGGGGCAGGAGAAGGGAATGAGAGAGAGAGACTGCCAGAGAGGGAGAGAGACATATTCAGCTCGAAACAGGGTGAGTGAGATGGAGAGCCAGAGTGAGAGACAGAGAGCTGAACAGAGACAGAGACAGACACAGGGATGGAGAGAGAGGCAGAGGCAGAGGGATATCCATGGGGAAGAGGAGAGATAAAGGGAAGAAAGTGAGTAAGAGATACAGGAATGGGAGGAAGAGGGAGGAGGTGGGCGAAGACCGGGTTACCCTGAGGGTTCTGCGCCCCGACCCCGACCCCGGGACTCACTGCGGATCTCGGCCGTGGCGTACTTGGGGATCATGGAGTCGGCGGTGAGTTCGGGGTGCAGGATGCAGCCGTGCGTGTAGGCGTCCATGGGCAGCGCGTCCAGCAGCTCGCGGTACTGCAGCACCCGCGCGTGCTGGGGGCTGCCCGCCTCGGGCATCAGCGCCACCACGTGCTCTGCGGGGTATGGCCGGGGGCTGGGCGGCGGCACGCAGGGCCCTGTGTCGGGCCTCCCGCCCCCCTGATTCAGAGAGGCCAGCCTCTGGCACCCCATCCCCCAACCTCAGCATCCCGGAACCACGACATGTCCAGAAGTTTGGGGCCCATCCCCTTTCCTTGACTCTTGAGAGAAAGTCCCCACCAGGCTGACAGGGGACCCTAGTGATCCTGCCCGCCTACCTCTCCTCACTGGAGCCCTGCCGAGCTGTCCCCTGAGGGGCAACTCCTCACCGGCCCGGGCTTGTTGCCAGGTGGGTCTCTAGGCCTAGTGTTGCCAGACTTGGAGAGAAGCTGGAAACCTGGATGTTTGAAATTGAACTCTCCTTGGTTTTTAAATGTTGGCAACTAATTCATATTCTTTTAAAACAGTGCATGTCTGGGCCCTGATCTCTCAGCTGCATTTGCAGCCTCTGCCGTGGGCACTGAGCTTCTGGACTTGAGCGAGGCCAGAGGGAGGGAAGTAGGGACAGAGGACATAGTGTTCTGTGGGGCTCTGGAGTGCCGGGCCCTGCTCACGTCTGCAAAGTTCTCGGGTATCCGGGCCCATGTCTGTGGGGTTCCAGAAGAGCCTGTGGTCCTGACTTATGCTTACAGGGTTTCAGGGGGCTGGGTCCTGGCCGAGCCCTGGCATCCCCGGGAGATCTGGATCCTGTCTGCGGCGACTTAGAAGGGGGTCTGGGTCCCGTTCATGCCTGGTGGATTCCAGACACAGGCCGAGCCTGTGACTCCAGAGTTCCCGGGCAAGGAGGCTATAGCCCTAGCCGCTCCAAGGCGGGTGTCTGGGCCATGCCCTTTCCCTCAGAACCGGGGAGGCGGGTCAGATCTGTGGGGTCCCCGGGGACCTGTGGCCATGCTCTGCGGTTCCTGGGGGGCATCTGAGGCCTGCCTGTAGCCCGTGGCTCCTTGCGGGGAAGCCTGGGCCCGCGGGGTTTCCCCAGGCTTCCCAAGGCTCTGGGGCGCTGTCTGGGCCCGCGCGGCCACCGTACCTCCCGTGAACGTGCGCTCCACGTAGTCGATGATCTGGTCGTAGTCGCTGATGATGTTGTCGCGATGGATGATGACGGGCACCTCCTCGCCCAGGTTGAGCCGCATGAACCAGGGCTCCTTGTGTTCGCTCTGCGGCAGGCTCACGTCCCGCTCCTCACACGCCAGGCCCTTCTCGGCGATCACCAGCCGCACCTGCAGGCGCCAGGGTCAGAACGGGGAAGGCGGGCGGACACACGGGGACACTCTGTCCAGGTGGGGCGGGGCGTGCGGGGAGGGAGGTCAGAGGTCACACACTGGAGGGGACAGTGTTGCTTCCGGCCCACTCCTGGGCCCCTGGGGTACGGGATAGGGGATACATCCCCAGGGCCTGGTGGTGGGAGGAACACAGCTCTGCCCTGGGGACAAGGGGCAGAGCTGCCTGGTGGTTACCGGGCTGGGTGTCACTGCTGGACGTACCTGGGATAGGATTTCTGGCTCTTCTGTGTGAGTTTGGGCGGATTCGTTACACTTTCTGGGCTTCATGGTTTTTTTATTTGCAGAATTGAAGTATTAATAGTAGTACCAACACAGTGTCTGGTATATAGATGGTGCTTAATTCATAATTCTCATTATCAGGATTGGACTCTCAGCCTGGCCTCCAAACGTGAATCTGGCCAGGAAATTTGCAGAAATTCTTATCATCACCATGATCAGTAGCAAAATTTCTCAAATTATTTGAGAAACAAAGTGAAGTGAAAAATAATTTGCCAGCATCAGCCTAGCCCTTTATTGCCCCCAGACACCTTCCCATCTGGTTGTTGGATGCTCACAACAGCCTTCCAGAGGAGCGCAGAGCAGAGACTATCTCCCGTTTTTGCTGATGAGAAAACGAAAGTCCAGAGAGGGCAACTAACTGACCCAAAGCCACACAGCCAATTTAGCAGTAGATCTAAAACTAGAAGCAGACCAGTGTTCTCTGCCCTGGGGGCTCCTTCCAGGGAGTCCTGGGCCTGGCCCCTCCTGAGTCTTCCGCTAATCTCCAGGGGGTCCCAGACAAACATATGACCTGGTAGATGATAACGGAGAGCCTCCTGACCCAGCCCAACAGTTCTGAGCTGGCAGATGGTTAATGATCACCTAGCCCAACTATCCCCTGCCTGTGGACTGAGACTCAGAAGGTAGGCTAGACTTGTCTAAGGTCCCCCAGCAAAAGGATGGCAAGCTCCACTCCTACATGCTCCTCCCTACTTCTAGCTCCAGCCCAGGAGAAAGAGAGGGCACCCCTGAGAGAGGCAAAGATCTATTCCTGTTAAGCATCGATGACCCCTATACATACCTAGGTGGTAGTTCCCATTCCCTTCCTGCCTGCCCTGGCATCCTCCTGGCAGGTTCCGCCCAGCCACCCAGCGTCTGGGTCAAGCTGGGATCTCTGAACGGATGGAAACAGAAACTAAATCAGGCCTTTGCCCTTGGCGGGTCCAGACGTTTGGCCTTCCATCCTGGCAGGGCATCTGCTCCCAGGGACCACTCCCTGGGCACTGCCCTTGAACTCCAGTGAGGGTGCCTGGTGGGGCTCCCGCCTGGGGAGGGGACTGTCTTTAGAGGAACAACAGTCCTGCTTGGAGTTGCCTCAGGATCACACCAGCAAGCAGCCAAGGAGACTTTCTCCTTTAGCTGAGCTGCAGGCCAGAGCCATGTGCCATCCTGCAGGGGAGGGGGTGGGGAGGAAGCCAGGCCCAGGGGGAGGGCATGCAGCTACCAAGGCCATCTGCCTTCTTTGCCTCCTGGAACTGCGCCAGACTTAGGTGGTCACCACTCGGTGTGACCAGACATCAGCCAACTCTGGGCAAACTATCCCCCCTGTGGGTGCCTGAAAGTCACCCACTGGTGCTGCATTGTCATGGCTAGGTACTGTCCCCCCTCACCCGGGCCCTTGTTTATGAGAAAACTGTGATGGGCTGGGTTGGCATCTCTGCCCAGCCACTTAGTTGCGGTGTGACTTTGTAAAAGACACTTAGAGTCTCTGAGTCTTGGTTTATTTATCTCAAATACTTTTAACAAATTAATAAGCTTTATTTCTTACACCAGTTTCAGGCCTACAGAATCAAATGCCTTTTTTATGTAACATCTTATGGCTTACAAATGCGCCACTTTTCAACACTTATTTATTGAGTGCCTACTCTGCCAGGTCTTGTTCTAAGTGCTCAAGACTCAGCAGTGAACAAAACAAAGATCTCTGCCCTCAGGGAGCTGACATTCTGGTGGAGGCAGACAGATGAGAAGCAGCTAAAATGAGATGGTGTGTCAAAAGATAGCGAGTTCATAGGAAAAAAGAAAAAATAGAGCAAGGTAAGGGAAATTGGGGGGGGTGCCAGGGCATCAGGGAGGCAAGTGGCAATTTTAAATAGGGTGACCCATCAGGGCAGGCCTCTCTGAGAAGGTGACATTTGAGCAAAGAAAAAAGAGAGAGTAGTCCACACAGGGATCCAGGCAGAGGGGACAGCCAGTGCAAAGGCCCTGAGGTGGGAGCATGTCTGACAAGTTTGAAAAATGGTGAGGTGGCCATCCTGCTGGAGCAGGATGGATGGAGGTGACAAAAGGAGAGGAGGTCAGAAAGGGTCATGCACAGGGACATTTAATTGAGATTCCTAGACCCAGGGGTCTATGAATAAATTCAGGGAGTCCTCAAACTAGGATCGGAAAATTACAGGTTTATTTTCAGTCATGTCAAGCTGACACTTAGCATTCTCTTCAATTATGAGTGTAGGCAACAAAGCATGGTGGTGTTAGCCGTGCCTATAATATTGTCACCACTAGGAATCAGATATTTTCATCACTTCACAGTTGCTGCAATTACATCCGTCACGACTTCAACATTACAGTAGTTATTAGTCCTGCCACTAGATCATGTGATACTATGGGTTAATACAGAAACACATATTATTATGTAACAAATTTGTTTTGAAAGTATGTCAATAGCTTTACTTCAGTATGATTGGTTTTCCTTCTAATCTAATACTCCTATGTATTTGATGTTATTCAATTAAAAGTACTATCCTGAGAAAAGTCCATAGGCTTCCCCCAGTTGATGAGTGGGTCCATGACCCAGGCAAGGTTAGATCCTGCAGTAGGGCCTGAGGCCATTATGAGGACTCCGGCTTTTTCCTGGAAGGACTTGTGAGCCACTGTAGGCTTCCGAGCAGAAGAGTAGTAAGATGTGCAGTTCTCGCCTGTGGACCTCCTGGGAGTGGGAGAGGGGGTGGTAAATGGTCAAGGGCAGCGTGGACAGGGCTGGAGCGCCAGTGCCCAAGAGCTTAAAAAGTAAGGCCAGAGTGGCAGGTAGAGGTCATTTACTTCCCTTCTGCCATGTCTGGGAGGGCCCTCTGCATGCAGGCAAGGCCCTTTAGGACTGATGCGAAAGAAGGAAACGCACCTGCTAAGCCCATACTGTGTGCCAGACACTTAACACATGTCCCGGTCCTTTCAGTCCCCCAGGAATCTTACAGGGTCAGATGTAAATGTCCCCTTTTCCAGATGAGGATGTTGAGGCACAGAGGAGGTGGAAGTGACTTGTCCAAGGTCACACAGCCAGTAAGCACTCAAGATGAGACTGGAACCAGGACCATCTGACTGCAGAGCCCATGTGTTTTCCATCAGGCTACACTGCCTCTAGAACCCACCACAGGCCCCTGGGCAAGGGGAAGGCCCTGGCAGGAGAGTCAGGAGAATGCAAGGCTGCCTTGGTCAGAGGCTTGGTCACAAATGGGATTGCAGTGGGTGGTCCCATCCCTGACTAAGGGGCCACCTTAGCCCTGAGCTCAAGCTGAATAAGGAATATTCAGGAGGCTCCCTCAGGAAATGGTGATGGGAGGGGCCACCCTCCTACCTCCTGGTCACTGGGGCCTGGCCCCTGAGGCTCTGGGGAGGAGGAGATCCTAGCTTCTGGAGGTCAGTCTGATTCATTCCCAAACCCCCCAGCAACTTGTATAGAGCCTGGCCTGCAGTAGGTGTTCAGCATGCATGTACAGAAGAGTCCCAGCATGACCTTGATTAACTCCAACCCCTCCTTTACCTAGCACTTTAGTGATATCATAACACCCGTTATTAACAGAGCCTTGACACCATGCCAGGCACCGCGATCAGCACTTTTTGTGCATCATCTCATTTCACCATCACAATAGCCTTCTGAAGAAGGTACTCGCATTAGGTCCATTTTACAGATTATAAAACTGAGGCTTTAGGGAAGCAAAGTGACCTGCCAAAAACTCCATGGTGAATTATTGGAGAAGATGGCTCTCCTGCTGGGGACTTTCTGGCCTCATAGTCTGTACTCTAAACTCGGAACTACTCAAAGGGGGCTCAGTGGACCAGCTTCATCAGCATCACCTGGTAGCCTGTTAGAATGCAGCATCTTTGGCCCTACTCCAGATCTGCTGAATCAAAATCTCTGGGGTGGGACCCAGCATTCTGTGCTTGAACCAGTAATGTATGCTCAAGTTTGACTAGTGCCAGTGTAGAACACTAAGCAGTACCGCCTGTTCAACAACCCTCAGCAATCCTGAGAGGGGGGTTGCAATTAGAAGAAGTAGCTATTATTGTTACTATCATCCCATTTTCCAGATGATGGAACTGAGCCTAGACCAAGAATCAAACCATAGAGCCTGGTTCCAAGGCCATTCCTCTCTAAGGAATCTGTTTCTCCATCTGGAAAATGAGTGAATGGAACAAAAGGATCTTCCAGGGAGAAGAGAAGTCGAAGGGTCAGGCAGTGGGTGACCCTTAGGCTCCAGCAGGACCGGCTGCTGGGACCTGGCCATGGTGCTGAATCCGTACCCCACAGAGAGGACAGCCCAGGGTGAGAGACTGCCCTCCTAGAGGCCCCTGGTCTTACAGGCTCAGTGCTTGGACCTCACCCCCAGGAAGCGGGAACCCCGATAACACCAGGCTGCATTCCCAACCGCCTTCTAGCTCCCCTGAGTCTGAGATGGGACCGTGTGGCCGTCTGTGCCTTTAAGAGCAAAAAGCAGAGACCTTATGGGCCAGCTGAGCTGGTTTGAGGAGATGGGTTAACTCCTTCCTTCTCAGCTCAAGAGTGGGGGGTGGGGTGGGGGGAGGGCTAGAGTCAGACCCTTCAAGCCCCAATCAGAAGGCCCCCAGCCGGGCAGAAGGGCAGAAGAGCTTTGACCCGCAGGCCTGTGGCATGGGGACAGCAGCGCGGGGGTGGGGGGCGGGGGAGGGCCTGCGATGGGACTACTGGGGCCGGAGGCTGGACCCCAGGAAGCGCCCCTCCCCCCCGCGCGCAGCAGCGGCCCCCTCCAACAGGCCGCGTTTCCAGCAGTGCCCATTCCCTTCCCCTTGCCTTTGTCTCTCTTCTCAGCTCTTCAACAGACCGGGTCTTTCTGGGAGGGAAAGAGGCAAAATGGGTGTTCCTAGAATTAGGGACGGTGCTCCTGGGGCCCAAGACAGGGCCAGTCACCTCCCGGGAGGGCAGCCCAGCTTCCCCCGTCCTCCGGGCCCCGAAGCCCCCGATTCTACCCTCCAGTCTCTCACCAGGTCTTCAGACCCCTTAAGCCCTGCCGGATCCCCTCCCCCAAGCCTCCTGGTGCATCGGTCGGATTCCCCTGCTCCCTCCGGGCTCTACCTTCTGCGAGCTGAAGGACTGGGTCCAGTGGTACAGAACCAGGCTCTCCTTGGGCCAGTGGGCGTGGCTGGCCGCTTCGGGTGCTTGGGGGGCCTCCACCGGCTTGGCCACATCGCTCTCCAGCGCCGAGATGGGCCACCAGCTGCAGTTGGTGGGGGTCAGGTTATTGGGGGTCGCCATGACAGCCCGAAACCAGAGGGAAGAAAGAAGGAGGATCCGGCGGTGGCGGCTCTCTCTCGCCCAGCATCACATGGCCTCGCCGAGCCTGCCCCTCTCCTTCGCTCCCTCCCTCCCTTCCCCGTGAATGTCATTACTCACTGGGCGAGTGGGGGAGGGGCGAGGGGGATCCCAGGAGCTCCTTTCCTCCTCCTCCCCTTGGCCCACCCCTGGCCCGTGCCAGAAAAGCCACCAGTCCAAGGTCAGGCTCGGTGGAAGGGCACCAGGAGCCATAGGGAAGTGGGCCATGCCCCCAGATAGCTCGAATCTGGCCAGCCAGCTGCCGAAGATTCCACCATTATAAACGCATTCTGCCTCTCAGATCTTCTAAAAGGCAAATAGGACAACTGGTGTTATAGAAATACATTCCTTTTATAAATCAGTGTCTGGAAATAGCTCGTCTCTCTTTGAAGCTGTTATTTTCTAACTTTTCTCCAGAAGGACCTCTAAGGGCAGAAGGGAACACATTATGATTTATTGAACAAACGCTTACATAGCACTCCTGTGTGTCCAGGCACCATCAATTCATTTAACCCTCACAATAATCCTATTAGCCTCACTTTACAGAGGAGGAGACTGAGGCACGGAGAGGCTAAGTGACCTTGCCCAAGGTCATCTAGCTAGTAAGTGGTGGAGCTGAGATTCGAACCCAGGCTGAGCAGCTCCAGAGTCTCTGTTTTTAGTCATAAGGTCATAACATGACAATAATGTAAATGACAGCACAGCAAGCATTTATCAACCCAAGCACTCTACATGCATCACCTCATTTCATCTGCACAGTAATCGTTTTTTCCAGGTGAGGGAGGTGAGGCTCAGCGAGGTCAAGTCATTCATTGGTCCAAGGTCACATATTCCTTAATATATCCTTGCTTACCTTGCTATAATGTTTTATTTATCATTGAGCAACTAGATGCACCAGGAAAATAAGCTTCTCAGTTTGCCCTCCCTTGGCAACTTTGATCTTGGACTTTCAGCTTCCAGAACTGTGAGAAAATACATTTCTGTTGTTTAAGCCACCCAATTTGCGGTATTTTGTTATGTCAGCCAGCGTAGATTAATATACCTACAATAGAAGCGCATTATTTGTATCTTTTCAAAAGAATTCAAGTTGGGGCTTCCTTAGTGGTGCAGTGGTTAAGAATCCGCCTGCCAACGCAGGGGACATGGGTTCGAGCCCTGGTCCGGGAAGATCCCACACGCCGCAGAGCAACTAAGCCCGTGCACCGCAACTACTGAGCCTGCGCTCTAGAGCCTGCGAGCCACAACTACTGAGCCCGCGTGCCACAACTACTGAAGACCGCGTGCTACAACTACTGAAGACCGCGGGCCTAGAGCCCATGCTCCGCGACAAGAGAAGCCACTGCAATGAGAAGCCCACGCACTGCAACAGAGCAGCCCCTGCTCACCGCAACTAGAGAAAGCCCACGCGCAGCAACAGACCCAACGCAGACAAAAATTAATTAAAAAAAAAAAAAAAAAGAATTCAAAGTTGATAAAAAAAAGAGATACTACTGGATTTCCCCTTACTACTGGGGGCAAAGCCGGTCTTGGTCCCCACACTACAGGAAAAGAGGGAGGAAATTAACATGGTCATCTCAGTGTCCTTTAGCCAGGTCCTTTACAGAAATCCCACAGGAAGAGTATTCATGTCCACACTTGACAGATGGGAAAACAGGCTCGGCAAACAGAAAATGTCTCACCTCATATCACCACCTAGGAACCACCTAGGAACTGGAGCTGGGATCCGCGTCTACCTGATCCCCAGATACACCTGAGGTTTTGTTGCTGTTTTTTCTTAAATTTTTTTTTTTTTTTTTGATTTGGACCACTTTTAAAGTCTTTACTGAATTTGTGACCATATTGCTTCTGTTTTATGTTTTGGTTTTTTGGCCACGAGGCATGTGGGATCCTACCTCCCCGACCAGGGATCGAACCCGCACCCCCTGCATTGGAAGGTGAAGTCCTAACCCCTGGACCGCCAGGGAAGTCCCGACACCTGAGTTCTTTTCTCCTCCTCCTCCTACCTCCATAGAACAGATACTGAAATGGTCACAGGGTGGGGTGGGGCTGGACGACATCCTTCGGCCAGTAAGGATCACTCAGGAGATTTTGCTTCCAAATTCTGGGCAGGATGAATGGTTCTCCTGGGAATTAAAAGTCACCTGAAGGAATTCACTGTGAAAAACCCTAACAGCGAATGCCTCTAACTTCTACATCTATTACATCAGGGCCCGCTGACTCAGGAAGCCACAGAGATCAGAGAAATGCCGTAAATGCCGTAAATATGAGGCCGGCCAGGTACAATCCCACAGGGTGTGGGTGGGGATTGTGGCGACTCATCGACCTCAAGCTGGTCTTGTAACAAACATACCTGTGAGCCAGAGCTAAGCCCTCGTGTAGTTTGTTTGCAGCCTCTGCTTTTGATAACTTAATTTTTGCCACAATCCTCGAGGCAGTGTGTTAGTTAATATAGCACTAGCTACTGTAACAGCTAAACTGCCAAATCCCAGTGACTTTCTTTACCCGGTTGAAGTTTATTTTTTCACTCACATTAAGTCCAATTAGCAGCCGGTGGGGGGAGGGGCAGGGGGTTCTGTCAACCTGCCTTTGTGGCTTCCAAGATCACCCAGGCATTGATATCCAACGGGCATTGATCTTTATGGGCAGATAGTAAAGAGAGAGAGCAGAGCACCAGGTGAGCACTCCTCACTCTGCTCACATTCCACTGGACAGAACGCTGTGGCTGCCCCACTTAAATGCAAAGCAGAGCTGGATATGCGAGTCCCTGGCCTGTAGCAGCCACTTTCCAACAACTATCCTATGGACGGGTAAACAGATCTTATCCATCCCTGCCTCAGGCAGTTATTATCATCTCTGGTTTATCAATGGAGATACAGATCTCAGAGAGGCTAAGCGACCTGTGAGAAGTCACACAGCCAGGAGCACTGTCTTTCTGACTCCAACCCAAGGATCTTTTTTCTACCTTAACGTTGCCCAAACTTGCCATCTCATGAGCATCTCTTGTTAAACATACAGGTTCCTGACCCTCAACCCAGACCTTGAACTGAATGTTCGGGAGAGAGTGTGGTAACCTGTACTTCCACTGAGAATCCCAAGATGATTTTTATATCAGTCTCTACCCTAGGGGCTGCACCCCGGGGAACTTTGTGAAACACTAATCTCTTGGCTTCAGCCCCTAGAAATTCTCAGTCAATTGGTCTGCGGGGAGGGGCCCTGATATCGACATGTTGTAAAGCTCTCGGGTGACTCTGATGTGCAGCCAGGACTCAGAAACACTGCCTCTGGTCCCCAAGCAAACTGGTCTGGTCATCAGAGTCACCTGCGGGAGACTTTCAAACTAAAGCAGCAAGAGAGAGAGGGAAGGAGGAAGGGAGGCTATCACGTGATTCTTGACCCTGGGAATCGGCTTTTTAAAAAAACATTCAAATGATTCTAACATGCAGTCCAGGTTGAGACCTACTGAATAAATGGACCAGAAGATTCTGGATCAGTAGGTTTGGGGGAAACCAAACTTTCCACATTTTTAAAGTTCTTCCAGGAGACTGTGATTCCACTGCCCTAGGGCTTTGCTACTCAAAGTCTGGTCTGAAGTATCACCACATCACTGGGAACTTGTAAGACATGCATAATCTCAGGCCCAACCCTAGACCTGCTAAATCAAAATCCACAATTAACAAGACCCCCAGGAGATCAACACACACGAGTGGGAAAAGCACTGCTCTCAGGCACACGGGCTTTTTGCAGGGAGGACAGCAGTTTATATCCTCCAGTCAAGGCTGACTCAGCTTTCTCTCCATCCCCACTCATCCCCTCTTGAGGCTGCAGAACCTTTTCCAGCGTCACCAGCATAGTCTGTCCTCAAAGGTCTGGGCCTTGCTGCCCCCATGCTGTGGCCATCTGTTCACGGATACTTTGTTGGAAGGTCTGGGCATGCTCACAGGTCAATGACTCAACAGGGAGCTGGCAGGCCCTTCCTGCCAGGGCAGGACATCACAGATGCTGGGCATTGACTTGAGGACCAGACCGTGGGATTGGTTGCTTCACCTGAAGAAGATCTCTTCTTCAGGTGGGAAGCACCTGGCACAGGGTCTGGCATGTAACAGCATCTGCCTGGTAAATATTTGTTGACCTAAATGTAAGTGGCTGAAAAAGAGCCCTAATCCTTTGTCTATGAATGGTCATTTTTGTGCACTCCTTTTGTGCCCTTTAAAGCATTTTTGTCAGGTGTTCAGATTGTGTTTTTCTTCTTGTTTTCTCATTAAGTTCTAATTCTTTTTCATCTAGCTTCTCTCTGCACGGCATTCTTTGTAATGGTAAAATAACGGAAATATCCTAAATGGCTCATGAGAGGGGGTTTGTTAAATCATTCAGGAGCTCTCTTCCCCCAAAGCCCATCCACCAATACACGTTAAGAACCTCTTTTCGGGCTTCCCTGGTGGCGCAGTGGTTGAGAGTCCGCCTGCCGATGCAGGGGACACGGGTTCGTGCCCCGGTCCGGGGGGATCCCACATGCTGCGGAGCGGCTGGGCCCGTGAGCCATGGCCGCTGGGCCTGTGCGTCCGGAGCCTGTGCTCCGCAACGGGAGAGGCCACAACAGTGAGAGTCCCGTGTACCGCAAAAAAAAAAAAAAAAAAAAAAAAGAACCTCTTTTCTGGAAGGATCCCAACAAGACACCAATAAGCATGGTCTCTGGCTCGGTGGAATTCTGGGTGTTCTCTATGAATTCTCTATGAACTACTTTTCGCTTGGCTGTATCTTCTATTTTTTTTTTTTTTTTCCTGTTCTGAGCACCTATTACTTTTGAATAAGAAAAACTAACCAACAGGAACTGGACTAGTTCTAAACTTCATTTAAAATCTCTCGTTTATTTTAGCCAACTTTATCTAATTGACAATGTTTTTATTTAAGAAAATTGCAAATTGGAAAAGAGTTAGTGCTATCAATAACCAATTAGCAAGAAAGCTGAGGCCCAAAGAAGTAAAGTGGTCTATGTGTCCCAGAGAAACAGCCAGGGAGGAGCAGAACTCAGGCCCTGACTTGCGGATGGGTGTTCTTTTCCTCACATCACTCCCTTCCCTTCCCTCTGGGAGCCTCTTACAGCTTGCTCTCTCTCTCTCTCTCTCTCTTTCTCTTTCTCTCTCTCTCTAAGTCAACAATGCAGGGGCATCTCAGGCATCCATGGCCTCACAGGCTGGACATTCCATCCCACTGTGTGAATGGATCTGTGTGGATTCCAGAGTGGACAGAGCCATTAGCCATTAGCCTCACATCTGCCCTTACTTCCTGTAAAACCACAGTGAGCTGCACATCAAATGCACAGAACCACTGGCAGAAGTCCTGCCTGCCTGGCCCTGGGCCAGGAGGAGCTGTCTGCCCACTTTGAAAGTCTACTACTGGGCCATCTGCAAAGGCTGCAGGCAAGCCTACGCCATTTCTGCCACGTGGGACATTTTCTCAGGAGGATCCAGGTAATACCAACAAGTCCTCCATGGACACTTCCTTCAGGCTGGCTATGGCTTGCTCTGGGCCAAGTAAAAGGAGTGGGACCCTTCTCTAGGGGTCCTTGCCATGCTGGGCTGGGCTTGGGGCAAGGCTCTAGCCCTTTTCCATTTGGACAGGACCCAGGGGAGGGAAATGTGAGCACGTCCTTGACGCACTAGAGCTGATACCGGCAGCCCCAGGCTCTGCAGAAGCCCCATGGCCTTGGCTGGCTGTAATGCCTGGGAGGTGCCCAGGGTGAATGGATCTCAGGTTTCACAGCTAAGAAAGGAGCCTGAGGACTTTTTTTTTCCTGGCGTCTGGGTAGCTGAGTCCATGGCAGGTGTTCAGGTGCCCTAAGGTCAGCCTGGGAAACCTTTTGTCTTGGAGCCCTGGTCTGTGGTGAGGAGTGTCTCTGGGCTAAAATGATTCTCGGAGGTGGCTCCTGGGCCTGGGAGTCTGCTGGGAGAAGGTACTTTGGAAGAGAAATGGAGAAATTCTGAAGCCAGAGGATGGGGAACTTGAACCTGAAATATTGACAGCTTCTCAAGGCCCACATTGAGGATTTCTTGCTACATCTTATCAGGGAAGAACAAGCAGGCACTTACACGATCAAATCTTAAGAACAGACGGCATACAAACCATCAAAGAGGTATAGATTTAAAAAAAACCTTTAATGGCTTTTCAAAAAAATACAAAAATATTACATGTTCATTATAACAAATTCAAGGGAATTCCCCGGCGGTCCAGTGGTTAGGACTCGGCGCTTTCACTGCTGGGACCTGGGTTCAATCCCTGGTTGGGGAACTAAAATCCTGCAAGCTGTGCGCCTCGGCCAAAAAACAAATAAACAAATCAAATAATATATTAAGGAAAAAGTAAAAATAACTCCATTCTCCTGAAGAGGTACAAAGTAAAATAAGTTATCATTTTTAGAACTACCAGACTGGCAAGATTAAAAGGAATGGCAATATCCAGCACTGGCAAAGGTGTAGGTCAGGGTTTTTCAACCTCAGCACAATTGACACGGCTTAAGGGATTCCCTGTGCCCCACACTTTAAAATTCCCAAGGCAGCGGGACTTCCCTGGTGGTGCAGTGATTAAGAATCCACCTGCCAATGCAGGGGACACGGGCTTGAGCCCTGGTCCAGGAAGCTCCCACAGGCCGCGGAGCAACTAAGCCCGTGCGCCACAACTACTGAGCCCGCGTGCCTAGAGCCCGTGCTCCGCAACAAGAGAAGCCACCGCGGAAGCCACCGCGATGAGAAGCCCACGCACCGCAACAAAGTGCAGCCCCCACTCGCCGCAACCAGAGAAAGCCCGCGCGCAGCAACAAAGACCCAACGCAGCCAAAAACAATTCAATTATTATAAATAAATAAATCTAAAGAAAAAAAAAGACTCCTCACTTCCACTACAGGGGGCACGGGTTTGATCCCTAGTTGGGCAACTAAGATCATGCATGGTGCACAGCATGGCAAAAAAAAAAAAAGAAAAAAAAAAGGTTTTTGAGGAATATTTTGTGCCATGGAAGATGCTTACAATAGTTAATGAAAAAAAAGCAGAATATAAAACTGTATACATAGTTTATCAGCAATAAAAATACATACATTTAGGGAATTCCCTGGCAGTCCAGTGGTTAAGACTTCACACTTCCACTGCAGGGAGTGCAGGTTCAATCCCTGGTCAGGGAACTAAGATCCCACATGCTGTGCGATGCAGCCAAAAAAATAAAATAGAATTTTAAAAAATAGATACATTTAAAATAATAATAATAATAGCAGCTAACATTTGTTGGACACTCACCAGGAACCTGGCAGTGTCCCATCAAATCACTCGATCCTCTCCAAACCCTCTGAGGTGGGTCTTATCATTAGCCCCATTTTTCAGAGCAGTAAATGGAGGCACAGGGCTTGGGCAGCATGTCCAAGGCCACACAGAGGGGTGGGTGTGGTGAAGCCGGACTTCTAACAGAGCCAGCCTGGCTCCTAGGCACATCACAGCACTACGACAAAATGCTGACAGTGGTCATCCCCGGGTACTGGTAGTGGGGGAGAAGGGCTGACGGCTGTTGCAGGGCCACCCAGGGCTTCTCCCCTCAGAACCTGAATCCTGTGCAGAGGGGCGTGGAGGGGTCACAAATGCGTGGCGTCTGATGGCAACGCCCCGGAGAGGCTGCCTGCGGATTCCCGGCACCTGGGAAAGGCTCTGTCCCCAGTCTGATGAGGCCTGGCTGTTCAGCATTCCCTTTTGTTGAGTGAGCTTTCTGATATCCTTCCAGTAAATTCCTTTTCCACTCAAGCAAGTCAGAGTGGATTTCTGTATTCTCTGACACAGGCTCATCCAGGGAGTGAATGAGGTGAGAAGCATGGTGCGGCGAGGCTGGAGGACCGCAGATGAGGAGACTGGGGAGGAGACGGAGCAGGACAGGCGGCGAGGACGGCCCTGCGCGCAGGGACCACAGAAGCTGGACGGGGAGTGAGCTGAGGAGGAGGCCACGACCAGCGTCAGACAGTGCTCAGAACTCAGGTAACGTGAGAGCTGAGAAAGGGGCCGCTGGATTCAGCAGCAAGGAAGCCACTCCTGCCCTTGGCCAGAAGCGTTTCAGTGAGGATGGAAGTCTGGTTGCAGCAGACTGAACAATGAGAATCAAAGGAGAGACACTGACTATGGTCTAATGGGGAGAAAAAGGACAGGAACTTAGGGGGAATCCAGGTAGAAAGGGGCTTTGTGGGTTTGGGTTTTGTGGGGGTTTTTGGTTTGTTTGTTTTGGCTTTCTTTTTTTAAATGCAGAGGAAGACATGATGTATGTTTGCATGTACAGAAAATAATGGTGTGAGTTTCCAGAGAAGGTGCAAGAGACAGGAACCAAAGTGACGGTACAGTGGGGGCTGGTCTTGGCGGGAAGACACTTTAAGGAGCTGGGAAGGGAAAAGAATGGCGGTAGAGACTGGCGAAGGTGAACGGACGAAGACCAAGATCTCAGATGGCATCTGAGGGCACAGGAGCACTCTTTTGGTGAAACCTTTTCCTTTTCCCTCAGGCAGAATAAGATGCTCATGAATTATAGGTAGATGTCAACGCTTGAGAGGGCGGAAGACTAGTTTAGAGCACAGGCAGGGCAAGGAAAAAATTCTTGGGAGTTGAGGCTGAGCCAGGAAACCGTGACCCAGCAGCTCAAATGCAGAATAAGTTGAAGACTCTCATCAAGACGCAGCTTCATTCAAATTTAAAAAACCAAACCCAGTCATTGTGCAGTTGGCAGCTACTTTTATAACAAGTATGAGAGCCCAGAAGCTTAGCTCAAGAGCTTCAGAACAGGGCTCTTTAAATCTGCTGCGGCTGCTGTTTGGCGTAGGTAAGATACTTCAGGATTCAAAAATCAGAACCCAAGGTCCACGGTACAAAGTCTGGCTCCCCCGTCTCCCCATTCTCTGACCTGCTTCTCTTGCTGTCCTGTATACCTTTTCAGTGTTTCTTTATTCAGACACAAGTAATACAAACATATATTCTTAGCTCACATCTTGGTTTTTTGTTTGTTTGTTGTTTACTTACTGTATCTTGGAGAGCTTTCCTCAGTCCACAAAGAGCGTCCTCTGTTTCCAGCTACCTAGTACTTCTGCATGGAGCCACACCACAGTTTCTGTGCCCGGTCCTGTACAGATGGACATCTGGGTTGTTTCCAATCTTTTTGCTCTTACAACCAATGCTGCAATGGCTAACCTTTTACATAAGTCATTGCATAGATCTACAAATGTCATCTACAGGGTGGATTCCTAGACTTGTCATTTCACAGTCCCTCCAGTAATATCTAAGAGAGCCTGTTGCCTACTGCCCACCCCCTACCTCCAACCCCACCGAATGTGCTGTCAAACTTTGGAACTGTTGCCAACCAGATAGGTTACAATTGGTATCTCTGTGCACTTTTAACAAGCATTCATTTTTTTGAAGACTGAAAGTAAGCATCTTTTCATATGTTTGAGAGTCAGTTGTATTTCTTTTTTCGGTGAACTATCTGTTCATGTGCTTACCTCCTTTTCTCTATTTTGCTGCTGCAAAAGTTCTTAACCTTGGGTCTTTTTCAGAGGGTCTTGTGACTCTGATAAGGTTAAGATTTATGGGGTAAAAAGAACAGTCACCCTAATCCAATACATATCTTGTGTTATACATACAGGGTTTTTTTTTTAGTTTTTAAAACATTTATTGAACTTTAATGCATACACAGAAAAATGTACCTATACTATGTGTTATAGCTTGATGAATTTTCACAAACTGAACACATTCCTATAACCGACATCAGATCAAGAAACAGTATTACCAGCATCCCAGTAGCTCTTCTCAATAATCCCTTCCTGTCCTCACCATTTACAGATTCTCTTCTTCTGTAGCTTTACTGGTTGATTCTATTTCTTGGCCTTAATACCTTCCTGATGTCATCATACAGTTTAAATTGCAAAGTTGAATGAAAATTTTAGCTAGAAGGCAAGTGACTCGTAACTCTCAGTCTTCAACAATTTTGAAAACCCACTCTACTCCGTAAAGGGTTTTAATCACACTTAAGAGAATCTGCGATCCTAGCGCTCCCCCTGCTGGTGACCAATAGTTACCAGGAAAAGCCTCCCATCCCCTCTCCAGGCTCTGAGGATTGAGTCGTGGGACTCAAGCTGCTGCAGATTTAACCAGAACCAGTGCCTAGAGGGATAGAGTGAGGTCACTTATCAAGGCATCCCGAAGTTCCCATTCCCTCCCCTTTCTGTGAGCCAATATTTGAGGAAGGCAACTATCAACTAACAGATCATAATAGCTTTGGGGGCTATGAATAGAATGACAGGAAAACACAGTTAATCTCCACTTCCCCACCTCTCGCCTGTTCCTCCCCAAACAAGAGAGTGTTGTGAAGGGCCGTGCTGCTAAAATCAACTGTCAAAGGAGCCAACAGGCCCCAGTTACAGGTCTCAAAAGCCAGCGGGCAACTCTAATTATTTACTGAGCAAGATGATCGATGGATTGACTGACGGACTCTCTCACTCATTCAGTAGATTCTGTGGCAGACCCCGCGCCGGGTACCAGGGACACAAGATGCAGCCCTGCCTATGATGGAGGAAGTGTGAGGTGGTAGGGGAGCACACAGCGTAGGGTCATTTAACCTACGTACCCAGGGTGAATGGGGCTCAGGGGGAGAATAGGGAAAGTTGGGGGGCGGGAAATGTGCTTCTTGCCCTCTAGAAGCTTAGAATCGAGCTGGAGACACAAGAAATGTATGGGTAAAAGGCTAAAAATAACTTGAGGAGGTACCTGGAGTCCCAAGTGACGTTATTTCTGGAGCCCTGGAGATGGGGAGGGCCCCTGGGCTGACAACGCTGACAGGTGGTAGATGGAGGAGCTAGAGGCCCTTCAGTTGTGGTGAAGGGCAAAAAAAGATGTCCAGGAAGCCAACAGGCCACCGAGTGGGATCTCGTGGTAGGAGAGGGTGGGGAGGATCACCACCACCCAGGGTAGGTCCTTAGGGTTGCAGGTCCAAGAACTCTGCTGTGCCAGGGTACGCAAAGCTGACCGAACTCAATAAATTTTGGCTGGTGACCTGTAAACCTGACGCCAATTTATTCATGTGCAGCAGGGAAGATACCTTCCCCACAGCTGGAACGCTTACTGCTCGTTTCCCAGGGTTCCCCTTGTTTCTCTCCTCGTGGTACTTCTCACCTCTCCGTGGGGGCCCGTGCCCTCCCCTGTGGCTGCATCGGCCACCTGTGTGCTGACTCCAAAATCTCTTTCCAGTCCGAATCTCTCACTTGAACTTCGGACCCATATCTCTTCCCATTCCTTGGATACCTCCTCGTGGCTGCCCTGCAGATCTCTCAAGGTCAAAGTGTCTAAACTGAGCTCATCATTTAGAGGTACTACGTCACAGGAAGGCACAGCCCGTGTGAGAGCCGACTCCAGACTGAGCGCCTCGGTTCAAATTCCAGATCCATCACTAACCAGCTGAGTGACCTCACGCAAGTTACTTAATTTCTCTTGGCTTCAGTCTCCTCATCTGGAAACCGAAGATGATAAGGATAATCTTATGGGACCGTTGTGAGAATTAGAATGAGTTTTCTGACACAGAGGAAAAGCTTCAAAAGTATTAGCTTTTACTATGATCTTCCATTTAAATGTGGTTCTTCATCTTTTCCCTGTCAACTGGATTCAATGTTACATTAGAAATAGGCAACAATACCCATTCGGTTGCTAAACTAGAAAGCAAATTGTCATCATCGACTTTCTCTCCCTGCCCCTTCTGTTCACATCCAATCTCTCACCAAAGCCTATCTATACAACTTCCAATCTGTTAACTTGCTTTCCATTCCTATGGCCACGTGCTTTCAGACCACTGTGCCATCCATGCTGAAACCAGAGTTATCTTTCTAGAATAAATTCAGTCATTTCTCTTCTCTTCCATAGCTCCCACGATTCTTAGGATAAATCCTGTGACGTGATTCCCACTTTCATCTGCATTTCAAACGCCTTACGCCTAAAACTAAACTCTCTACCCAGTGCCCAAGTCTACTCTCCTGGATTTCCCTCCTCAGTAAATAGTGCCACCTATTGGCCACTCAGTCACTCAGTCTGGACAGCTCTCTGATCAGCAGGCCCTGGCAAGTCCTGCTAATCTCTTTAGACTCTGTGGCCTCCTATTGCCCTCCAGCCATTGTTTCAGTTCTGGTCTTCACTCACATCATTTCGAGTGTCTTCTAGCTGGCCTCCCTCCCCATCTACTTTCAAAGAGGCTTCCAGAGTGAAATAAACTGCCCACGGGCACATCACCATTTTGCTTAAGGACACAATCCCAGCTCCTTAACACGATTCTCTCCTTGAGTGGGCTTGGACTCTCTCTCTGGTCTCATCCCATCCCTTCCCACTTCCTGGGTCAATACCTGACATTTGAAACCCAGTTACAGCACCTCCTCCAGGAAGCCTTCTCGGAGACACCCCCCTGCACCTCCAGGCCAGCTAGGCAACCCTTCCGGGTGCCCACATTGGCGTCCTGTGCCTCCGTTTCCGCTGGGGTTCCCAACTAGCCCGTGAGCTTCTCAAGGGCTTCTGTGCAGCACTGGGTAAGCAGCAGGTACTCAGCAAGGTTGTGCAAAGAACAAGAGGGAACTGTGGACACGAAAGGCACCGTGGTCCCACAGCAGAGCAGAGCCGACTAGGACACAGCTCTCTTTACTTGCCGTCTTCCAAAATGATCAACACACATGGAATTCCCACTACCACACTGCTCTGGTAGCAGAAAGTGTTTCGTAACAGGATAATCGTGGGGATCAAAAATATTTAAATAGTTTCTCACACATAGTGCACACTCGATGCTTTTATTCGACAAGTAATTACCAAGTGCCAGCTTGGTGCCAGACTTTTGGCCCTGGGGATAGACTGTATTGCCAACCACTCTAAGACATTATCATTTTAAAGACTCACCATTTACTATAGGTATAATAAATGCTACCAGTTAAATTAGGACACACAGTCGATCAGAAGATGCATCCAGATTTTCGGAGTGCTAAATTGTGGGAAAATGTGCACCTTAGATTCAATGAAAAAGGTAGTGATAAACAAAAGAGACGAGGTCTCTGTTCTCAGGTAGCTTCTATTCTAGTGAGGGAAGTGATAATAAATATACACTGTCAAATAGTGATAAGTGCTAAAATGAAAAATAAAGCCAAGTAAAGGGATGCAGTGTGAAGGGGGCTACTAGGGTGGCCCGGAAAGGCCCCTCTGGGGAACTGAAATGAGCAGGCAAGGCACATCTAGCTGGATCGCAGTCCCAAACCCTGGGCAGCCAGCTTCCTCAAGCCCAACAGTATATCCCGGGTAGAAGCGGGCATCCCTGATCTAGTCGGGGTGTGAAAGCGGTAGTGGGGTCGAGGATAAGAAAGGTGGTGTAACTCAGTGATCAGGAAGGTGGGTGTAGAGTCAAGACGTCTAGATTTGAATCCCAGTTCTGCCATTTACAAGCTGTGTAACCTCGGGCAACTTACCTAACTGTTCTGAGCTTAGTTTCCTCAGTTGTAAAATGGAAATAATAAAAGCACCTGTTTTACGAGTTGGTTCTGAAAATTAAACGAGACAAACCTTCTAAATCGACACAAAGGATCATCATCATCACCATCTTCCACTCCAAAGTCATTTAAAAAATATCAAGGTAAGGAATAAATTAATCTATTTGAGCCTTAAAACATATAAGAAAAGACTATCTTCCAGATTACCAACTTGTAGGATGGCAGCCATATCATTGGGGGAAAAAATTTTTTTTAAGGCTTTGAACTTACCTTCCCCAAAGTTATTTTTTAAAATCAAGAGTTACCTTCCTATATAAATTGATTGCTTTTGCAGTATAATTTGATGGAACTAGGCTTCCTCTGTTCAATCACTTATAAGGTTCATGTAACAAGAAGGAAGTACACTGTTAAAGGAATTTTACAGCTACCATAGCTTTCTGGTTAGATGGCATTACTATGTGCATTAATACCAAGACAGTTTCCTGAATGTAAGTTCCACATAAGTTCAGGGCTTTTTCTTTGGCTGGTAAGATCCTGTGTCGCTGATGTAGGAGCGCAGATCGGGCTTTTTGTTCCCTCAGGTCATGTTTTGTGGCTTCTCTCTCTCATTCTGTCATGAGGTACCACACAGTGAATCAGGCCTATATCTAATGACTTGAAATTTCTGGCCACATCAGGTAGTGTGAGTTAACAGACTTAATTCCCAAGAGGTTCTCGCCTTCCAAATACTCCCCGATCAATGAGCCACATCCTCAGAAAGCACCCAACTTTATGATGGAGACATGCTTACCTAAAACAAAGCATCTTAAGACGTTTTAGTTTGTAGAATTTTAATGCCATATGGGTGGAAATAAGGTAAAATGAAGAATTCACCAAAGCTGTACATAGCTAGGAACTAACTAACCAGGAACTGTGTTAGGCTTTGGGAATTCAACTGGTCTAGATACAGTCCTTGCCCTCAAGGATGTGTGGTTTTACTCGAAGGAATATTTTCAAATGACAGTTTAAAAACATGTACTTGGTCTTGATGAAATTCCCTTGGCATCTTCTGATGGAAAAAATGCACATTTTCCCTTTTTTTGGCACACCACACAGCTTGTGGGATCTCAGTTCCCTGACCTAGGATTGAACCCTGGCCACGGCAGTGAAGGTACCAAATCCTAACCACTAGACCACCAGGGAAATCCCAATACTTTCCTGTTGCTTATTCTTTTATAAGAGATTTTGCGAGATGGGCAGCAGTGGGTGACCAGGCTTTTGAGACTGTTTAAATCCTGACTCAGTCACTTCCTAGCGCTGTGTGACACAGAACGGGAGCTACAACAAGATATCTAACATCTGAGTCCCAGTCGTCCTAATCTGTAAAATGTGTACAATCACAGGAATATTAAATGTGTGAACATGTGCACGGCTGCTGCATAGCACAGGGTAGTCATTATTACCATCATTAGGTTTGATGTTGGAACTTCACAATTAACAGGACTTTTTTTAAAAAAATAAATTTATTTATTTTATTTACTTTTGGCTGTGTTGAGTTTTCATTGCTGCACGCAGGCTTTCTCTAGCGGCAAGCAGGGGCTACTCTACGTTGCAGCGGCTTCTCTTGCTGCGGAGCACAGGCTCTAAGTACCGCGGGCTTCAGTGGTTGTGGCTCGCGGGCTCTAGAGCGCAGGCTCAGTAGTTGTGGCGCATGGGCTTAGTTGCTCCGCGGCATGTGGGATCTTCCCGGACCGGGGCACGAACCCGTGTCCCTTGCATCGGCAGGCGGACTCTCAACCACTGCGCCACCGGGGAAGTCCCAATAGGTTTTTTTCATCCCTTGTCAGTTACTGAGCCTCTCCTATGAACAAGAAGGATTTAAAATGTTTTACCCAGGCTTTACCCAGGTCCAAAACTTTTTGCAGAATTTAGCATGCATGTGCGTTTCTCTGTCGAGGTGTTCTACAGTTCTCACCAGATTCTCAAAAGGAGTCCGTGCCTGAAAAAAACGAGATTCGCTGAAACAGTCCAAGGTCCTCACTTAACGGAATGGAAAAACTGAGGCCCAGAGAGAAACTCAGTTGCCTCAAGTCAAACAACAGGCGTATTAAAGCAAAGGAATTTCAGTTCCAATTCCGGCGTTACGTTCACGGTCCTGACCGTGTCCGATACTTCCTTGCTTCTCTGCAGCCCTATTAGATCCCCGGGAGTCCAGGGCTGGTGTCGGAGCCCTGGAGATGTCGCAGGCCGTCCAGATTCGAGCATCGAGGAGGCTTGGGCCAAGCGCTCAGACGGGCTCCGTCGCTGTGAAAATCCCCCCACCCTGGCCTCACCCCGCGGAATTCCGCAGCCTCGCTGACTCCAGGTGGAGCACCAAGCACAAGGAGACCCGGGGAATGGAGGCAGATCGGCAACGAAGAACAACGCCCACTCACTCACCTGACCGAGAGGAGGAAGCAGGCACACCCCAAAACGCGTTCCACAGCGAATCCTTTGCGGAGGGAGGGACGAATAAAGAGAATAACAGGAAATGACGTCAGGCGCACGTGCTTCGCGAGGGGCGGGCGTCAGGCGTTTGAGAGGCGCGGCCACCGCCCTGCGCCTGCGCAGCCACCGCCTGCCGCGTTGCCTAGTCACTGGAGTAGGAGGAGCACGAACAGGGGGCGGGGCGCGTGTCTGAGTGACGCAGGCGCAGTGCGACTCTGGAGGCGCGGGTCGCCCCCCTCCGCGGATTTAGATCCGGGTCAGTCAGGCGCCGCGATTGGGGAGAGACGATCTCAAGTGACCGGACTGGCTCGTCGGAGCGCCCCTGCTGCGAGGAGGTGCGTGCCCAGACGTGACGGGGAGGCGCCGCGGCACCGCGTCTCGGCCTCCAGGCCTGGTCTGGCCACGGGCGGCTTCCTCTGGGCCCTCCCGCCTCGCGTCGCGTCGTTCCCCTGGCGCTGGCTGCCTGGGCCGGGCAGGGCCTTTGCTTCTCCGCGCTCCCTCCGCTGCTGCGGCCTGGCCCTGCCCGAGCTCCGCTCTCTCGCCCCTTCCCGCCTCCGCTGCCCCCGCCCCGTCCCTCGCCTCCGCCCTCTCCCGCTCGTCCGTAGCTTCCCCTTTTCGCCTTTCTCGGCCGCCCTTTGCCCCTTCCCGCCCTTTCCCGCTCGTTCCTGAGCCCCAGTCTCGTTGTGTGCCTCTTCGGCTCTGCCCCCGCCTCCTCCTGCATCCCTTGCCTATTGGCCTGACCCAAGTCTCTCATTCTGGCCCGGGGAGTATCCTCAAGGGGCAGTTTTCCAGCAGGAGACCCCGGGCGGGCACAGCTAGGGCCCTGGACAGCTCCCCTTTCTCCGAACCCCCCAGGTCCCGACCTTTCCCCCTATGTTTAAGCACGACCGATCCAGTTTCTGGGTAAAAAGAACATAGTGCTCTTGCACCGAGAGTGTAGGGGTTGAGTTGAGTGAGTAGAGAGAAGCGTGAACGTGTTTTGTCTCGGGGGCCGATTGTTGCAACTTCAGTCTTGTTTGCATCTTCTAGAGTTGCTGGACGCGATTTTCTTTCCTGCATTCCACGCTTCCTGGTGGGCAGGGAAATTTTCTAAATCTTTAACATTGTGATGACACGCTTCCGCGCAGATCCTTTATTGATCGTTCTCAGGTCTTTTCAGGATCCTGGAAATTTGGACCTAGGCTTGAGGTTCAAAGAGGTATTGGTTAAAACTGCAAGATGTAAATAAGATTGTGAGACATACTCTTCGTTGAAAGTCAGAGAAAATCAGGAATTTTCCCTTTTGATGGAGGAACTTAAAAGAATTTTGTGTTTTTTGAAAGGTTAGGGAAAATCCGAGGCCCCTTGTGATTTGACTTAAAACAAAGTAGAAGTTTGATCTTTGGGGGGATTGTTCAATTTCAAGAAGTTCAAGAAGTTAGAGCAGTAAAAACTGGAAGAACGCCTCCCACAAATTTAATATTAATGAAGAAGGGCAAATCAGGTACATGTTTCCCAGAGTTAGTTGTACAGCTCTTGATTTGAGTGAATGGGAAGCTGGGAAGAGGGAGGAGCATAATAAGCCTTTTTGTAATTACAAACATGCTCTGATTTAGCTCTTACGGTCATGCCTAAGATTCACCTTTGCCCTGGGTTAATATAACTGAGGGAAAAGGTGAGTAATCAAAATGCTGGAAGTCTGAGAATGGTTTAGTTGGAACTTCATTCCTAAAGTTTTAGTCTGTAGCCAGTTTTATTTTGGTCTGTTTTGGTTTTTAACTAATGGATCTTTTAGTGTGTCAACAAGAATGTTAGCTAAATTTGTATTAACATCTAGAGGTCACCTGCAGTAATGTTAACACTGTATAATTAAAAGTTCCATGTTTGGGTGCAGAGCATCTTAACACAGCGTTAGGGCAGGAATGAGATTCCAGTCCTTACAGGAATAGGGTTCACAGTCCTGGTGTCAGGTTCTCCCTTGTATCTCCCTTGTATCCCCGTATTCTTCAGCAGGAGGAATTTGTTTATAGACTACAGAAGCACCCTTTTAGATGCTGTGGAGCTTCAAAAATACTAGAATATGTGATCTTTGCTCACCCCTCTCCCCAAGTATATAGGACATTATTGTGTATCTGGGAGAGGATCCTTCTCTGAATCCCGAAGAATTAGGAACCAGTGAAATGTGGAACTGATAATGTTTCCTCAAATTGATGTAGTGGTTAAGTAAACCAGCAAAATACATATGGGGAGTATATTTAAATTTTTTGTCTTAAGAAGTTGAGGTGAAAGCTAGCTGAATTCGTTTGAGACTGTTTTCAGTGCTCCCCAGAGAGATCTGCCTAAAATACCTTCTACACATTAATAAATGAAACAGATAGTCTTGATCACTTGCTTCTTAATTTTGCCACTGGTACTAGATGGTTACATTATATCAAACATGTTATGACACCGTGACCTGTAGAGTATTAGAGGTCTCACAATAACATCAAACCCACCCCTGAGAAATGAGCAGATATAGAATCAGAGAGGATCCAAGGATCCACAGAGAGGCACTGCTCCCTTTGAGAGTGCCTAAGGGCACTCTAGAAACAGAGAAGGTAAAGTGAATTCTTTGCTTCAAAAATTCCCCATCTTATATTTTTTGTTTTACTTTTTTTCTTTCTGATTCCCTGTGATATGTTTATAGAGACTGATATATGCTTTGTTCAGGATGTGGTATTAAGAAATTTTTTACCCTGAGTAAAAAAAAAAAATGGGAGACTAGAGTCAAAGAATTTATTAACTTCTCTATTGTATCTCTTGTTGCTTTGGTTGGTCTCTCTCCCCCGCCTCCCCCCCCCGCATCTTTTTTTTTTTTTTTGGTTTAAATATAAAAATCAGGGTAGAAGAAATGGAGCACTTTGGTTAATCAAGCTAGTTGATTAAGTAGAGATCATTTAAAGGCACATCTGTAGAATAATAATTTCAGTTTTTTCCTTTACTTTCTACCTCTTTTTTTTTAGCTAATTTTGTTTTAAGTTTGTTTTTGAGTTGCAAGTATAGTTCATCTATTCTTGTAAGAAAGTATTTGAAGGTAAAGAAAACAAAGGTTGAGTGTGGAGTAAGCAGTATCATTGAAACATGTTTGCAATTCTGCTTTAGTAATGGTAACATCTTGATACGTGGGTATGAATATTAATATGAGTATAAACATTGATATCTGGGTCAGGATTGCTTTAGAGAAATGCTATCATGTGTCACAAAGTTATTCTTACCTGAAATGTTTAGAGCTGGATGAGACAAACACTCAGTAGTGTTTTGTTTTGTTTTTTTAAATAAATTTATTTATTTATTTTTGGCTGCATTGGCTCTTCGTTGCTGCGCGCAGGCTTTCTCTAGTTGCGGTGAGCTGGGGCTACTCTTCGTTGGGCTTCTCATTGCAGTGGCTTCTCTTGTTGTGGAGCACAGGCTCTAGGCATGTGGGCTTCAGTAGTTGTGTCGTGCAGGCTCAGTAGTTGTGGCACATGGGCTTAGTTGCTCCGCGGTATGTGGGATCTTCCCGGAGCAGGGCTCGAACCCATGTCCCCTGCATTGGCAGGCGGATTCTTAACCACTGCGCCACCAGGGAAGTCCCCTCAGTAGTGTTTTAAAGCTCAGAGTCCTATGTGTTGAGCTTTTCCCTGTATTTCTGATGCAGAGGTCATTTTGTCTGTAGGTTTCTAGACTTCTACAACTGGAGAGATTTCCCCTCCTGTTAAAAAGTATACTTAAACACAGATTTTAGGTGATGTAGTTTCCAAAACTGTGTAATAGGATATTGGCATCAAGTATTTGGACAGTTTAAATTCCATCATAATAAATATACTTTTTCTGTATTATTTCATGTGTCTTCTCTTAAGAAATAAAACCTACAGTTTCCTAGTCATTGAAACTTCCTTTTAGAAGTAGAAATTTGCGTTTTCTCCCCCTAACAAGCAATGGTAGTATCAGGAATATAGATTTTAACAAAAGTATATGTTTGAACTCACCTGTTTTCACTTTGTTCATTTTATTTTTATTTTATTTTTAGTATTAACAGGAACATCCATAGTAGTGTAAAACTTGCACAATGAAATCTGAAGCCAAGGATGGAGAGGAGGAGAGTCTACAAACTGCTTTCAAGAAATTAAGAGTGGATGCATCAGGGTAATTAAATATGGAATATATTATTGGGGAATTGTTTACTAGATTTAAGTAGACATTTCCTCAGGGGAGCTCTTTCTCTTCTAAAATTTCTTTTTATTTGTAGAAGGTGTCAATGTTAATAGTGTGACATTTTACCAAATTCTGTACAGCATTGTTTTACTTATAAAAGAAACTCTTCTGTTAAATTTTGAAAAGTAGGTGCTTAATTGTACTCCAAGGCTGGGGGTTCTTAACTTTAAGGAGGGTTCCCCTTCCCCCTCCCCCTCCCCCCACCTCTTTTTAATCAAACATCAGGCAGTGTCCCATCAGAGAGTTCCTTATACATCTCTAGGGAATCACAGTATTTTTTCACTAAAAGTGAATTGGCTCAATAGGAATCTCTGCAGACATTGTTGATTTCATGGGCTCTGATTGCTGACCCTATCACTATGGAAACCTCTGTTCCTTAGGGTTCTGTCACTGAGATCAATAATCTTGGACCCTTTGGCCAAACTAATTAGAGCACCTGCAGACCAGCTGCTGTCTGAATGTTAATATTTCACCCTTTGCAAAATGTTCTATGCAGGACTCTTTTCATCCCCCTTCTTTGCCCCCAGGCCAGAAGAAATCTCAAAGTTTTAATGGATATAAGAATATTTCATTTCATGAATGGAAACTGAACACTCCACAGCAAGGAGTAAATAATGATTGCTCAAATTTATTACTCATTTACTATGCCCTAGACACTGGCTTAAGTACTCTGTACACATCATCTAATCCTTACTACCAACTTAGAAGATAGATACTACAGAGTATACTATATAGTTTACAGAGGAGCTACAGATGAATTAAGTCACTTGTAAAAGGTCACATTGGTAAGAAGTGGTAGAGCCAGGATTTGAACCCAGACAGTTTATCTCCGGAACCTCTGCTCTTAACCATTCCTTTATATGGTACCTTGAAGACAACATGAAGAAAGGCATTCGGTACCTGGTGCATGTAAAATTAAATAGTTGTTAGTTGTTGTTATAGCTGTCTGCTTATTGCTAGTACTATTTTTGGCCTACCAAATGAGAGAATTTATGCTAATAGATTTGCACAGTAGCTGTTAGAGGTGCTAACATTTGCTTCCATGATACTTCAAATAAGTATCTTCTCCTAGTGATTTCCAATATGGTCATCTTGCCATTAGAATTGATCAGTACTTTATAAGCTATTTTGGGAAACAGAAACAAAGCAGAAAAACAAATAGTTCCAGATTGCAGTCATAGTGTATTACTTTGTGATTTCTGGTATAGAAATATATATTTTTTAATCAGGAAAATGCTAGGAATGTATAAATGCACACGTACATGTATCCCTTAGTGTATAAATTTATATAACTCTTGATATACAGACTTCTTTCCTGGTGTTTTAAGAAGTTGGAACATAAAATTAAGCTAGTCCCATGCCCCTAAAAATTACTTGGAACATAAAAAAAACTTTTCAAAATGTCTGTACAATATATGGTCAAATATTATATATTTGTAGTATGTGCTCTACTTTGAGTAAAATTATAGAAAGAGAAGGAGCAGTGGAGAACATTTGAGAAAACCAAATAAGAGTACAGGGGGTGAGTCATTACTGTGACTAAGCAGAATAAGACTTGTATAGTGTATCATACGTTTCTAGTTGTTTTGTATTGTTGCTGATTTACGAATGGAACATGTGAGGTACTGACTCATAAAGTAACCAAGCCTTGCCAGGAATTTAACATGATCCTGTTCAACAGGTTTTGGTTTCTAATGGTATTTGTCTTATCAGGACAAATCTTTATGTTGTAAAACAACATAGTCCTTTTCATCAGACTATAACATAATACATGCTTATTACGGGTAAATCACAAAAACAAGAAAAGATAAAAAAGGAAGTAAAAAATCACAATTTACCAATACCACAGTTAATATCTAGATCATCTGTAATAACAGCATTCACTTTTTTTACACAGTTGAGGTCATAATATATGTACAGGTGTTTATCTATGCTGTTTTCTCTTATGTTACAAGCATAACATAATATTATGTTATAAACATTCTCCTATGTCATTAAAAGTTCTTTGCACACTTAATTTTTAATAAATTCCTAATATTCCATTGTACAGATTGGCCATAATTTAGTACAGTATTTTCTATTATTAGACATTTAAGGATATTTTAAATTAAATTTTAGTGAATATCTTTTTACTCAGTAGATCTACAATCAGTAGATTGTCTCTTTCTAAAGGATATTTATCAAGACTACAGCATGTATAGTAGGAGCCATGTATATGTGTGTATGTATGTGTGTATTGAAAAGGTCCAAAAGAATTTGATGTTAAATATTAATGTTGGTGACCTCTGGGTTGTGAGATTATAGATGATTCTTTTCTCTCTTTTAAATTTTTTCATCTTTACTGGGAACCCATGTTACTTGTGTAATTTTAAACTGCAGAGATTTAGCTCTGAGTAATATTTCAAGTTTATTGGTTGCAAAAATTAGAATATTTTTGTATAAGTTGTATACTGTTTGAAAAAGTATTCATTTAGATTGAGTCTCCTAAAGTTTTTCCTCCTAAGCTTAGTTTCCGTGGCTCTGGTTTGCCCACATAAAGTAAGTGGTCATTGTCGTTAGCACTCTCCCTGGACATAAGGCCTGATCTGCCCCAGATAAACAGCCTAAAAGTCTATTTATATCCCACTGCTGGTTATACTTAAGAATCATTCTTTGGCTTATGATTTTGCAACTGTGAACTCTTAGGGATCCTCCAAATTTGGTTTTGGAGGAAAATTTACACTAAAAGCTGAGCAATTTTTGAGAAACCCAAACTAGAAAGATAATAAAGGTATTAATACAAGTTACATTTGGGTTGGTGAGAGCAATATGTTCTCCTCCTTTCATGGTTTTCTAAGCAGTAAACTTTGTTCTTATCTTCAGGTCCATAGCATCTCTGTCGGTTGGAGAAGGCACAAGTGTCAGAGCATCAGTCAGAACAGCAGTGGATGATACCAAACCTAAAACCACATGTGCATCTAAAGACAGTTGGCATGGGTAAGAGCTTCTCATTGCAGATGATTTTTATCCCAACACCTTAACATACTATTGGATTTTCTTTCCTAAGTATCCAGAAAAGAGTGTTATGATATAGAACCCAAGATGCACCGGTTAAAGAAGACCCTTTCTTCTCATTGTGAATTTGCTGAGACTTGCTGTATAGCCTGGATTGTAGTCAATTCTTATAAATGTTCTATGTGTGTTTGAGAAGAATGGCTCTCCTTTAATCATTCTTAGGTTTTATATATGTCTAGTAAATTAAGTTTAAAAATGTGTTACTTACAGGATCTTTTTTCAAATAATTTTTTTTTTTTGGAAATAATGTGCCTAGTTCTCTAGCTGCTGTTAAGGTATTCGTATTGTTTTTGGTATTCTCCAGTTAGTTATCCTGCTTTAGTGTGTGCTTCTTATATCTGTAGATTCTCTTCTTGCATCAATTCAGAAAATTTCTCAGCCATCATCTCTTAAAAAATTACCTGTGTTCCCATTCACTGTATTCTTTCTTTCAGAGACTCCAGACTTTTTATTCTGTCTTAACATACCTCTTAACTTTTACATTTTTCCAAATCTCTAAGTTTCTGTGCTGCCTTCTAGGTCAAGAGTTGGCAAACTTTTTTGGTAAAGGGTCAGAAAATAAATAATTTAGGCTTTGGAGGCCAAGAGGTGAGATCCAGGGATATTTTGTAGGTACTTAAAAAGGGAGAAAACTCCTGCCCTGCCCTGTTTGCTTGATGTTCACCATCCTGGCTGGTGGACACACTTTGTGTTTAGTCGCTGAGACAGTCTCAGGCTGAAATGATGAGCCTGGTGGGATGGGTGGGGAGGGAGCATTGCCAGGGTCAGTTTTACTTTCTGCCTCAGTGGCACCCAGATTCCAGCACGCCCTCTCTCCTCCAGAGAGCCTGGCACAAACTGAGATTCTTCCACTCAGTATCTAGCGATTGTTGACAGCAGAGCCCCAACATGTAGATAGTAGCCAGTGAGGGCCCCAGGCCGTGGTGTAACGCACATGTCTGCTGGCCAGGAAGACAGGCACAGGGAGAGGAGGGAAGAACAGGGGCAAAGTGGGGGACACTCCAGGCATGTCTGCATGGCTCACTGTTCTAGCCTATGGGAGCAGTGTCCATGGGCTGTACAGAAACAGGTAGGGGGCCGGATTTGGTTCACAGACTGCAGTTTGCTGACCCCTGTTGTAAATAATTCAGATTTATCCTCCAGTATTTTCTTTTCTTAGCTGTATGTATTCTGCTGTTTAGCCTGTCTGTTTAGGTTAATTTCAGTTACAAAATTTTTAAAGTTCTACTTGGTTCTGTTTTCAAATTTGGCAATTTTGAGTCTTTTTTTCTCTTTGCTCAATTCTTTTTTTTTTTTAATTTATTTACTATTATTTATTTATTTATTTTTGGCTGCGTTGGGTCTTCCTTGCTGCACGCGGGCTTTCTCTAGTTGTGGCGAGCGGGGCCTACTCTTCGTTGTGGTGCATGGGCTTCTCATTGCAGTGGCTTCTCTTGTTGTGGAGCACGGGCTCTAGGCGCGTGGGGTTCAGTAGTTGTGGCACGCGGGCTCTAGAGCGCAGGCTCAGTAGCTGTGGTGCACGGGCTTAGTTGCCCCGTGGCATGTGGGATCTTCCCAGACCAGGGATCGAACCCGCGTCCCCTGCATTGGTAGGCGGATTCTTAACCACTGCACCACCAGGGAACTCCCTCAATTCTTATTTATTTAAAATTTTATAAAACGTTATAGTATGTCTGATAATTCCCAATATCTGAAAACTTCAGAGTCTAAATCTGTTTTTCAGCTGTTCCCAGTGATAGAAATGAATTCTAAATCTGCTCTTCTGTTGAGTAATCCCGGCAGAGTGGCTATTTGTAGCATTAGCCCCACAGGGTACTGAAGCTGCTGTGCTGCATTCAGGGCATGGAGCACAACATTGAGGTTTTACAACATCAGTCTAAGTTGTCTGTGCACGGTGCTTTTCCAGACCCACTGGTCAGAGGTTCCCAAGCCAAGGGTTGGGCAGGGCAGACAGGTATTCTGCGCCAAATGTTTAGTCCAAGAAGTGCGATTTAAAACTACCCTTTACCTCTCCTGTTTCTATACCTTGGTAATAAGGAGATGTTGACATTTTTGAGACGCAGAGACTTAGGCAGCTTGAAAATAGAGGTAGGCACATCTCTTTGGGGGGAACTTATTTAGACTCATAAACCAGAGAGGTGGCAAATTTCCAGCTATCTTAAAGAATCTCTTTAGGAGACCTCTGTATTCCAACATCTTCTTGTGCATTTTTTTCCTCTTAGGTCTACAAGGAAGTCTTCACGAGGAGCAGTGAGGACCCAGCGTCGTCGGCGTTCTAAGTCTCCTGTCCTTCATCCTCCAAAGTTTATACATTGCAGTACAATAGCTGCTTCTTCCAGCAGCCAGCTCAAGCACAAAAGCCAGACGGACTCCCCTGATGGCAGCAGTGGGCTGGGAATTTCAACCCCTAAAGAGTTCAATGCAGGAGAATGCTCAACTTCTCTCGATACTCATCACACAGGGGCAGTTATTGAGCCTTTGAGAACTTCGGTTCCAAGGCTCCCATCAGAGAGTAAGGAGGAAGACTCCTCTGATGCTCCCCAGGTCTCCCAAGCAAGTCTCAAGGCCAATGATCTCTCTGACTTTCAATCCGTTTCCAGGCTAAACCAGGGCAAGCCATGTGCATGCATAGGCAAGGAGTGCCAGTGTAAGAGGTGGCATGATATGGAGGTATATTCCTTTTCAGGCCTGCAGAACGTCCCTCCCTTAGCCCCAGAGCGAAGATCCACGCTTGAGGACTACTCTCAGTCGCTTCACACAAGAACTCTGTCTGGCTCCCCCCGCTCCTGTTCTGAGCAAGCTCGAGTCTTCGTGGATGACGTGACCATTGAGGACCTGTCAGGCTACATGGAATATTACTTGTATATTCCCAAGAAAATGTCCCACATGGCAGAAATGATGTACACCTGAGAGTGAGAAGCTCATTACTGCGCTTTACCCAGTGCAGGGTTGTCAGAGAGATTAGTTAACGGCAGACCTTGCGGCCGCTTTGGGTGAGGAGACATCTCTTTCTGCTCGCTGTGCTTGCAGTAAAAACTTTTCTTGGCATCTCAGTGAATCTTCATTCTTTAAATTTAACTCGCTGAGTTCTTACATACCCACCAAGGCAGGCCGATCAAAAGAACAGTCCCTCTCATTTAGAACTGTTCCTGGGGGATGAAGAAACAATTGCTTGACTGGTAGCAGTGGGTCTATGGTGAAAGCCTTTGAAAAACAATTTTTCAGCATTTTTCAGATCTGTTTAAGATTTGGGTGCCAAGGAGAATGAAATGTGGTTTTGTACCTGGACTGAACATTTGTCATGCTGTAGTTGCCAGCCCAGAGTATTAGTTTTATGACTGGTTTAAACCAGCTCTGATTTAACGCAAGATTTATTGTGTCTTTAAAGGTTTTCCTATGTTATTGTTAAGCCAGAGATCTAAGGTTTAGATTCAATATGAATAAACTAGCTGGCCTGCCCTATATTGTTTGAGAGAATCATTAACCATCACGAAATAAACCCCTGTTGGTGCTGTTCACCCTGAGACATGTCACATGAAGTTTCTTATGTGAGAAGCGACTTGGAGTGGGGCTGCTTCAGTTGGGGGAGGGGGTGTGATATTTGAAATGGCTGTGCGTCTTCTCCATCTCCGGCATTTTAGTACATATGGCACGTTTCAGTCACTTGCAGTGTAGATCTCATACCTCAGTTTCAAATGTTCTGGATGGATATTATCTCTTTATACTGCCCTCCTACCCCAGCAACCCCCAAAGGGAATTTTATGCATGCCATATCCAGTATTTAATGGCCAACCAGCCACAGTTCCCCAAAGAGAATTTTATACATGCCATATCCAGTATTTAATGGCCAACCAGCCCACGGTTCCCTCCAAGTTTGGTAAAAAAATCTTTCCTCAGTGTCAGCTGGAGAATGAATCCCTTTCTTTTCTAGGTGGCTCTAAAGTGAATTTTATGTATGCCATATAACTTAACTCAGAACATCCTAAGCATACCTATCAAATTTAGTGAAAATTTGTCCAGCCATTTTAACGTGTTAACAGAAAGTTTGTTTCACTTTTATTTCGATTACAAAATAGGTTTTACTCTTTACTAAAACATCCCACTAACTGTGGAGTTGATTCATGACAGTGGGGTTTGGGCTTCATAAATAGGTGATTTGTACTTGGGAGAGGTGGGAAGGGTATTTACTGGAAAAGCTCTGAACTTAAGTAGTGAGAGACCCCAGCTAGTTACTAGTTTAGTATGAATTTAGTAATATCTGAAGGCTCTGGTTGGAGCAAGAGAGCCTTGTCATCACAGTGCTAGAAACTTCAGTTTTCTTAATGCTACAGAAGGTGCACTATTTCAAATAACAGGCAGAAGTTCTGAAACTGTTTGGTCTCAGGACTCTTACACTTAACAAATTTGAGGATCTCAAAGAGCTCTTGTTTATGTGGGTTATATTTATCAGTGTTTACCATATTAGAAATTAAAACTAAGAAATTTTAAGACTATTACTTCATTTAAAAATAGTGAAGAATCCACAAATCCATTTAAGTTAATATAAATAATCTCTTTAATCGGAAAACAACTCTTCCAAAACAAATATTTAGTAAGAAGAGTGGCACTGTTTTACATTTTTGCAACTCTCTTTAATGTTGGGCTTAATGAAATATGCTATATTCTCATATTTGCTTCTGCAATCTCCTGTGACATCCCATGTCATATGACCTCTGGAAAACTCTACACTTGCGAGCGAATGAGCATGAAAAAGACAAATGCTGTGTTAATATTATGAAAATAGTTTTGACTGCACAGATCCCCTGATGGAGTGGATTCCCGGACCACACTGTGAGAACCACTAATCCTAGGCTATTAGAGCTTCTGGTTGTAAAACTACCTACCTCCCCAACCCTGACCTCCACAGCTAGTGTTTTGCTTCACCTTTTTTACTAGAGAGAAGAGGAGCAAATTGGGCTGAACATGTTACTTGAATTGAAATTGTTCCTGTGTCTCAAGTCCTTTTTAGTTTACTTATCAAACCAGTGATCTGGTTATTTACTTAATTCTGTATATTAACAGAACAGTCACCAGAGAATGATGAATTATGCACATTCCTTTTATACAAGGTTGTTAGGAGGGGTGTCAGGATTGAAAAGGACCAAGTTCCAATGGCCGAGTAACCTGTTGAAGAAATCCAAACTTGGATGAAAGCTTAGGCATTCCAGATTTGCAGGAAGGAGTTGTAAGCATTTACATCTCAGTCAAAATCTTCCTCAAAACATGAATCTTGGAGCCCTCAACTACTCTGCCCACACCCAGTTGGGCCAGCTTTAATATGTGTCCCCGATTAGAACATTTGACCTTTTGTGAGTGCAACTTATGGGACCAGTGTTTGTCAAATGCATCCTGGAAAATGGATTCAGATTATGGCTTGAGGAATTTTTACTCTGATGTTTTGCAAGGTGGCATCCTGGCATGTTCCTTTACTTAATAACTGTTCATTGAACATTCATTCAACAAATATTTATCGAGTGCTGACAACACACCAGGCACACTATACTAGGTGCTGGGACTAGAACAACATCATGTCCTCAGTGCAGAAAATGCTACGAAGAGAGAAGGATTAGGAGATAGTAAGGGCTGGGGCGGGGGGAGGGGGGGTTGCCATTTTAATTGGGGTGATCAGAGAAGGCTTCTGTGAGGTGGTGACATTTGAGCAGACACCTGAAGAAAGTGAGGGAGTGAGCCATGGGAATGTTTGGGGGAAGAGCATTCCTGGCAGAAGGACAGCAAGGATATCTGTGGCTTGAAGCAGGCGAGGTCCAGAAGTGTGAGTTAGGGGCAGATGGTGGAGGCGCTCGGAGGCTGTTTTAAAAGGCTTTGACTCCTGAAGAGATAGGGAGCTTTTGAGGGGGTTTGGAGGAGAGGAGAGACATATCAGACTTGTCTTTTAGAAAGAGCACTGGCTGCTCTGTAGACTAAGAGGGGAACCAGGAGAAGGAAAGGAAGGAGGCTGTCAGGAGGCTCCTGCAGTAGGCAGTGGTTTCTAGTGGCTCGGACGCTTGGCAGTGCTGGAGAGAAGACGTATCCCGGGATTATTTTGAAGGTAGAGCTGATGGATATAGGGGTGAGAGAAGGGTTGGTATTAAGGATGACTCCAAAGGTTTTAATACACTGGGAGTTGGCTGGAGGGGCAGATCTGGGAGGAGACCTTGGGAGTTTGGTTTTGATCTTCTGCAAGTCTGAGATGCTCATGAGATATCATGTAGAGATGCTGAGTTGGAGGTTGATGATGTGACTGAAGATAGAGAGAGGTACAGGGTGGAGATACAAAGTTAGGAGCCATCAGGATGTGGGTGTTAATGAAAGCTCTGCAACTGAAGGAGATCACCTAGGAAGTAAAGGTAGATAATCAGTCAGAGGACCAAACTCTGGGCCATTTCCAAGGTATAGAGATCAGGGGAATGAGGAGGAACCAGCAGAAGACTTGAGTGGGAGCAGCCAGTGAGGCAGGAGCAGAACCAAGAGACGAGCCCTAGAAGTAGAATGAAAAAGCATCTCGAGAATGGAGTGGTCAGTTGCCAAATGATGCACAGAAGGGAAGATGAGGACACCCAGTATGTGCAGGTGTCAGGCACGCAAAGAGGAGCCAGAGTGCCAGGCAGGCACTTATGTGTTCATGCACTTTTTTTTTTTTTTTTTTTTTTTTGGAATCAAGGTAATCTTTGCTTCAAACAGCTCATAGTTTGGGGGAGGAGCTGGTATGTGGGAAGGCACATAACCCAGCCAGGTAACTTGTCTGGGAGGTGAGGCTTCTTCAGCTAAGTCTTTGATGGCTGAGAAGAAACTCAATGGATATCTGGGTGCATTTCTTCTCTCTGTTCTGGATTTTCAGTTCCCTCCTCTCCACTTTCCCTAGGAAGCAGCCGTGCTTGAGAAGTTGAGAAAGAAATAGAGGAAGCAAGCGACTGCCCCCTCCGACCAAAGAACAGAACCATGGAGTGAGAAAAGCCCTGTGAAAAAGAGAGAATGGGATAGCTACCTATAAAAACAGTTTAAAATTTGTCCCAAGACCATTCTCTTTGGTTTGAAGAACTTGGTTTTCCTAAGAAAAATCTGTTGTAATGCACATGTGGCCACAAGGGGTCTCCCTTTCCTTGAAACTCACTGGTTTAAAGGGAGATGCAAAAAAGGGATGGCTGGTCACATAAGGCCAGTACCAAATTTGGCAAAGAATTTACTTAAACTTTTAAGAAATCAAAGTGTCCCTTTACCAATAACACAGTTTGTCAGTTTAAAAAAGGAAAAACCACAGGGTAACGTTGAGTAAACATGTACTGGGAAGAGTAAGGAGTGCTTCAGTGTCAATGTACTTAATATTTAAGGGGTGATTCTTCCCTCTTTGGTGACTATTTTATTAATCATGATAGTTTGAAAAGCAACTTGTCATGTGAGGATAATATTGATATTAGCTAACATTTATTAGGTGTTTAGTCTGTTCTAAGCCTTTTACAGCATTAACTCACATAATACTCACCCAGCCATATAAGGTAGATACTATTATCCTTAATACTAAGAATCCTTTGAGATAGGTACTTTTACAGATGAAGAATTTGTGGCTTAGAGAAATTAACAATTTGTCCAAGGTCACACAGCTTGTGAGGGGCAGAACTAGGATCTGAACACAAATTAACTCCATAACTATCCACCTGACACAGCCGATGGTAAGTGGATGCATGAATTTGTACATCATTAAGAAACTGTTTCTTAATTTGAAAACATACAGTGGGGCTTCCCTGGTGGCACAGTGGTTGGGAGTCCGCCTGCTGATGCAGGGGACACGGGTTCGTGCCCCAGTCCAGGAGGATCACACATGCTGCAGAGCGGTTGGGCCCATGGGCCATGGCCGCTGAGCCTGCGTGTCCGGAGCCTGTGCTCTGCAACGGGAGAGGCCACACAGTGAGAGGCCCGCATACCGCAAAAAAAAAAAAAAAAAAAAAAAATACAGTGGTTCTTTTTTTTTTTTTTATGTGTGTCTGTCCAGTTTTCCCAGCACTACTTGTTGAAGAGACTGTCTTTTCTCCATTGCGTATTCTTGCCTCTTTTTTTTCTGTTTTGTTTTTTGTTTTGTTTTTTGCGGTACGCGGGCCTCTCACTATCGTGGCCTCTCCCATTGTGGAGCACAGGCTCCGGACACGCAGGCTCAGCGGCCACGGCTCACGGGCCCAGCCGCTCCGCAGCATGTGGGATCTTCCCGGACCGGGGCACGAACCCGTGTCCCCTGCATTGGCAGGCGGACTCTCAACCACTGCACCACCAGGGAAGCCCTCTTGCCTCTTTTGTCATAGATTAATCGATCATAGGTAGGTAGGTTTATTTCTGGGCTCTCTATTCTGTTGCATTGATCTATGTGTTTCTTTTTGTGCCAGTACCACACTGTTTTGATCACTGTAGCTTTATAGTATAGTCTGAAGTCTGGGAGGGTTATACCTCCAGCTTTGTTCTTTTTCCTCAGGATTGCTTTGGCAATTCGGGCTCTTTTGCAGTTCCACATAAATTTTAGGATTATTTGCTCTAGTTCTGTGACAAATCTCCTGGATATATTTATAGGGATTGGACAAGATGACTTTTAAACCCCTCCCCATTTGTGTGTGTGTGGGTTTGTTTTTAAAAAAATTTTATTTATTTATTTATTTATTTTTATACAGCAGGTTCTTATTAGTTATCTATTTTTTACATATTAGTGTATATATGTCAATCCCAATCTCCCAATTCATCTCCACCTCCCACTCCCCCAACAGTGGTTCTTAACCAGGGATGAGAGTCAGATTCGTCTGAGGAGCTTTTACAAAGAATGCAAGTGCCCAGGCCTTCTCCCAGGACAATCTAATTCAGTAGGTTGGAGATGGGGTGGGACTCTGGAATCTGTTCATGTTTTTAAGTTCTACAGGTGATTCTTACATGTACCCACCCTTGGTAGGGAACCACCGTAGGGAGCTGTACGGATGAACAGTGGCTACACTTATGCAGGTGGAACAGCTCGCTAGAACACAGTAGCCACCAGCCTTAGAACAGGATTATGGTGATTTGGCTGGCATTTAACTACAAAGGGTATTGAACTCCCTCTGGCTTCCAGTTTGAGATGCTCTTTCCTCTCCCCTGGAGAGCAGAGCTGGAAAGAAACGTGTGATTTTCCAAAGACCCATCAGAAGTGGCAACAGCAGAACTCTCTGGGGGCAGCATTGAGGTGCTCTCAGCTGTGAATTGTGCAAGCAGGCTGTCGGTCAACCTGTAGCAGGAGTGAGTCAAAACCCAGATGATACAGTCTTTATCTACTGCTTTTTGCTGCATGTCAGCTTGGCAAAGAACCAGCAGTAGAGAACTCTGAGGCTGGGTGTTTCTACCTGGGGGTGAAATGTGGGCAGAGAAGGGATCTTTAAGACAGAGGGTTGTGAACGAGGAAGGAACCAAGTGTTAAGAACCAGGATCAGCTGCGGTGAAGGGAGAGAGGCTTTTCTATCCATTCCTTAAACAAGAACACATCTTCTGCAGCGACTTTAAGTGGCCTAAGTCATCATGGGATTTGGAGTATGACAGATTAGGCTGAAGTCAGATAATAATAGTTGAATGTTCTCAAGTCACTTCTGTGCTTGCTTTTTTGGTGATTTCTATCCTCCTCCTCCCCCGTCTCACACACACACACACACACACACACACACACACACAGCTTCCTGTGCTTGGTGGCTCCTACCTTTTCCAGAATTACTCCGTGTTCCTGTTAACCCTGGGCTCAGTTGGAATTTCCAGTCTTTAGCCTTGGCCACCGCCTCTCGTCGTGGAGATTTATTTGTCCCTTTCATTGTATTTTGGTGGGAACCTGAGTGCTGGTCAGTCCCTTTGCTCTTGACCCAGCCCCAAGAGCTTTCTGAAGTCTGGCCTCCCAGGCTCTTAGGACAACACAGCAAAAGAGAGCTTGGAAAGGGAATTAAAAAAAAAAAAATCACGATCCTTGAGTATTTCTGAGACAACCTCATTCCAATACAACCAGCAGCACTGTGTCTCAGAACTAGAGAGAGGAGGGCAGTCTCCCTGCCCGTCAGAAGAGAGAAAGGGAGTGATCCGTGACCCGTGCTTCTTGCACTGTGTTCTTTCCAGGGTTTTCCCAGGGTTTGGGGGAAGGGAGGGAATTTGGGGTTGTGCTAGACTCAGATTCGCTTTATCTTCCCAACTCTTGTCTCCAGAACCTCACCTCTCTTCCTAAGTCCTCTCCTCCACTCTCAAAGGCCTATGTGAACCCATGCCCCGTTCCTTTCTCTTTAGGTCACCAGATTCCTTTATGGGGTTGGCAGTGGTTCTATAATAGCCCCAGGTCCTGCAGGGGCATGTGAGTGGTGCTGGGGCTGAGATTTGCTAACTTCTATGCTCTGGGGGATTCTAAGTGCTCCGGGACCGGGTGTTCTGCTGGTCTTCCTCTCTTCTCCCTGCCGGCAGACTCAGGGGACCAGGAAGGTGGAAGGGAGCTCTTACCCAAGAGAAGAAAAGCCACCAAATCTCCCCAGCTGCCCACGCTTAGTTCTCAGCTTCCCTTCCTCATCCCTCAAACCACTCCCTGAGTCTGAAGCGCTAGCCCAGTTTGAAATACCCCTCCCGCTTTGAAGGAGGCTGGGCCGGCCAGGGGGTTATTTTGGGAGCAGCTTCTGAGATCCAATGGCCTTGTTAGGGCAACACTGACCTTTCCATCCCAGGAGGAGGGCAGGATTGGAGAGGGGCGGGGCAGGGGTGGGGGAATCACAGCCCTGCACACCCACGGGGGTGGAGGAGAAGGGGGCCAGCAGGGCTTCAGGAATTCAGCCTCGGGCTGGGGGTTGTCACCGAGGGGGAATTTCTCCTCTTTGAAAACGGACTGGGGACCCCTCCACCCCACCCCTTTCACTGCAGTTCTTAAAGGGATCACACCGTTTTTCCTTTGACTCCATGGAAGCCAGGTTTGGGACACTCCGTGGACACTTTGAACCTCTCCTTCCCACTTCCTTCCCAGCTGGCAGCCTTCCTCTGGCTGAGTGAGTGGGGGCCTCCTAGGCATGGCACTGACCAGCCGACCCAGTGCTGACTTGGCTCCTGGGTTCCTTCAGCCTCGGGTGGCATCTTGCTTACCCCCTCCAGTCCGGGGCGGGGGGGGGCAGCCCTGAGCTGCTTGGAGAGAGTCGCTGGCACCACCCCCCCTATTGCCCTCTCCCCCGAAGCTGGAGGACGGTGAGGTGGTCAGGGGCTACGATGAGATGAGCGGGGGCCGCTTTGACTTTGATGATGGCGGGGCGTACTGCGGGGGCTGGGAGGGGGGAAAGGCCCACGGGCACGGACTGTGCACGGGCCCCAAGGGCCAGGGCGAATACTCGGGCTCCTGGAACTTTGGCTTTGAAGTGGCGGGTGTGTATACCTGGCCCAGCGGAAACACCTTCGAGGGATACTGGAGCCAGGGCAAGCGGCATGGGCTGGGCATAGAGACCAAGGGACGCTGGCTGTACAAGGGCGAGTGGACGCACGGCTTCAAGGGACGCTACGGAACCCGGCAGAGCAGCAGCAGCGGTGCCAAGTATGAGGGCACTTGGAACAATGGCCTGCAGGACGGCTACGGCACGGAGACCTATGCAGATGGAGGTGAGCCCAGCCTGGGGCCTGCGGACCTGGGGGAGGGGCCAGGCAGGGTGAGGAAGACGGGTGGAGGGTGGGAAGATCCAGGGGCAGTACAGCACCAAATCAGAGGTGCCAGGATGTTATCTGCTGTGTGGCTTCGGGCAAGCGGCTCCGCCTCTGTCTGCATCCATTTCCTTGTTAGTAAAGTGGGGTCAATAACGGAGCTATTGAGAGGATTGGCAGAAGTGCTTCTAATGCAAGGCCTGCCATAGAAATACGCATTCAGTAAGACACTACTGCTACTGTTGCATGCTAGGTGTACCATCAGATGTGGAATATGCTCCAGAAGAATTGGTGTCTAATGTCAACTTTGCCATGAAAATTATTTTCAATCAATAGATCATCAAGTGTTCATTCATTCATTCATTCATCCATCCCCCCACCCACTCACCCATCCACCCATCCATCCATCCACATATCCATTCATCCATCTATCCACCCATTTATCTGTTCTTCCAAACATTCATCTATCTATCCATCCATCCATCCATCCACCCAGTCATCCATCCACATATCCATTCATCCATCCATCCACCCAGTCATCCATCCATCCATCCATCCATCCATTTATCTGTTCTTCCAGTCATTCATCCATCCACCCATTTGTCCATCCATCCATCCATCCATCCATCCATCCATCCATCCATCCACCCATCCATCCAAGCATCCTTTCATTCAGTGCATATTCCTATAGTACCACCTATTCACCAGGCACTGTAAAAAGGGTTTGATATAAAGAGGAACAAGATACATCCCATGGGTTCAAAGATAGGCTTGTGGACAAACAATTATACACAAGTATTCACAGAGTGCTGTGGCAGAAAAGAGAAGTTAGATTTGAGGAGGTCAGGGGATGCTTTCGAGAAGGCATCCATCCATCCATCCATCCATCCACCCATCCATCCAAGCATCCTTTCATTCAGTGCATATTCCTATAGTACCACCTATTCACCAGGCACTGTAAAAAGGGTTTGATATAAAGAGGAACAAGATACATCCCATGGGTTCAAAGATAGGCTTGTGGACAAACAATTATACACAAGTATTCACAGAGTGCTGTGGCAGAAAAGAGAAGTTAGATTTGAGGAGGTCAGGGGATGCTTTCGAGAAGGTGACATCTGAACTGAACCTTGATGGGAAAATTATGTTTGAGAGGCAGATAGAGAATGGCCTCGGGTGCAGGATGGGCTCCTGACTGGGCTACCAACTGGTGAATGTCTGGTGAGGGCTCGCCCTCGAATGCATCTGGATGTTAACAGGTTGTGTCCCTGGAGTTTCTATGGTGGCCACGCAACCCTGGCTGGAATTGAACAAAATCTGGCTCCACGTTTCCTAATTTGGTGACCTTGAGCAGTCTGCGGAACCTCTGCAATTCAGTGCAATTAAGTTCACCAGGTGTTTATGCCGGACACTACGCTACACACTGGGGACAAGCAGAGAGCAAGCTTCAGATTCTCCAATTACCAAATGGAGATAATCCTTGCATGCTAGCTGGGCATCAGTTACCCACGCAAAGTGGTGCAAGTACGCATGTGCTGAAAGTTCCTTCCTTCTTTCCACTCCCCAAACCACGGTTTGTGTGTATTGGGGGCCTGGATGTGAGTCGCAGGGACACACATTTCTGGGAAACTAGAGGCCGATGTCCCAATATGTCTAAAACAGGGGAAACCCATTCATTCATTCATGGATCACCAACTATGTGTCAGGCACCCTCCCACAGCGAGTCCTAGGGGCCAGGAAGTCCTCAGGGACTTCCCTGTCTAGTGAAGAAGACAGAAATAAACCGGAAAACAAACGTATATGCAATTTCCAGAAGTTACTAGTGTTATGAAAAAAATAGCAGAGAAGGAAGAGGGTGATGTTTTTGGATGGGGGGCTCCTGAGAAGTAGGGTGGAGAGGACTTGAGAGGGAGGGAAGGCCCCAGGCAGAGGGAATGGCGACTGCAAAGGCCCTGCGGCAGGACTGGGCTTGGCATGGGTGAAGAGCAGCGAGAACACAGGCCGCGCTGATGGGGCTGCCGCTGGAGTTGCAGGCATGGGCCAGGTCACGTAGACTTGCAGGGCCTTGGGTTTTAGCCTACGTGTGTCCAGGAGCCTAGGAAGGTGTGTCATCGGAAGGCCTGCCTCCCTGGTTTGTCAGAAGCCCAGACTCTCCTTCCGAATGAGACAGCCCCGCATCCAGGGGGCCTGGAAACCTCATAGATCCTCTCCCACGAGTGCAACCCTCCCAAATTAGATGTGGCCGCTGCTTCGGAAAATCTCTTTAATCAACCTGTCATCAGTTCTCCCAGGGGTTGTTAAGGACCTGCCCTTTGCCCCATCCTGGACAGTGTGGAGGGGAATGTGGATTAATAAGATCCTGTGATTAGGTACCATTGGGAGTCAGGCAACCCTGGATTATTACCCTCCCCCTATCATATTCTTTCATCTCTTGGAGCTTTAGTTTCCTCATCCCTAAAATGGACTTATACTAATCTCTCCTAAGATTTCTCATGCGATAAATGTGTAGTTGCCATTATTACTATTAACTATCATCAATTCATTCAATAAATATTTACTGAGTGACTGTTAGGAAGCCAGTGCTACACTACACTGGGTGGGTGGTGGGCGGGTGGTGAGGAGAGTGTAGAAATGAACAGGATGGGAAAGGTCCCTGACTTCCAGAGAATCTAAGAAAAAATTGTGTTGGGTGCCAAGCAGGGATGTGCCAGGGACTAAGGGAGCAAGAAGCAGGCAGCTAACCAGACTGAGGCAATCAGGGAGGCTTCCTGGAATAAGTGGCAAGTGGAGCTCTGAAGTACCAGAGTGAACCAGGTGACAAGGGTGGAGGACGCGTGCTCCAGGTGGAGAGAACAGTGGACAAAGACTCTGAGGTCCAAAGCTTGCCATCCAGCGGATATCAACATGAAACTTTAATCTTATCCCCAGTTTTGAGAAGTATTGAGCTAAGCGATAATATGTCCCCTTTCCTCCACTCCCTACCTTACCTTGCAGTCCAATGTTACAGGTGTCTGCCTGCTCCAAACCAAAGAAAAGAGTAGATTTCCAAACTGGAGGTGTTGACTCATTGGCAAAATCAATTTATTGGGTCATGACCTGCATTTTAAAAAATGAAAGAATAGAATAGAACAGAACAGAATAGAAAATATCAAAGTGTTTCATAGAGAATGAGATAAAGTATTGTTTCCTGAAATGTTTGTTCAGTTGGAGATATATGTATGTATATACATATATGGATATATGTATATATATATTGTGTGTATTAAAACGTCTGTGTTTCTATATTGATGACTACTGTCTACTAATATCTCCACACAAAGTACTTAATCAAGAATAAAAGATGGCTCTTTAAATTAAATTCAACAATATAGAAAATTCGCACATTATTATTTTTATGATTTCATGGTAGATTAATAAATTATTCATCATGGGCAAAAAAAATGTGTTTATGTGTGTGTCATGATTCAAACATATATATTTTTTACTGCAGGTCACGGTCAAAAAAGTATGAATATCACTGTTCTAAAGTGACTTGACCTGGCATCTTCATGGAAGCCCCTGCCACTCCTAAATCCACAAACCTTCTCTCTTCCCCATGCTTGTTGCTTTGGCTGGAAGTTAAGCTCCAGTTCTTTGGTGGGAAGGGTAAAGTGGTCAAGGCAAAGGAGCTCCAGCCTCCCAAACTCTGCCCCCTAAGCCTCCTGGCACCCCTCCCCCGCCTATAGCCCCACATTCCTCTCCTGGCCATATATAGCAAAGCTAAAAATAGCTGCTGACTTAAAAGCCCAAAGCCAGCATACACCCGGTCCTTAAGTAGTAACGTGCTGTCTGGCGGTTTCCACCCCAGAGACCCACAGACTCCAGGACTAGAAGGGCCACTAGTGATCTTTGCTTTCCTCGGATCTTGACCTGGGCCTGAGCCTTGGCCTCAGAGGCCCATAAATGGCCTGAAACTGCAGGCAAGATGTGCACATATGTGCGTGGACTATCTGTGTTTTTCTGGGAGGTATTTCCTCAAAGAGCCATCAGATTCTCCAAGTAATCTGGTGCTCAGATAAATTCCAGAACCACGGGTCTAGTTTAATAATCCCCTCCCCAAAACGTGCAGTAGGAAAAACCAAGCCCAAGGTTGCCTTTTTTTCATGAAGTTAATAATAATAATAGTTAACATTTTTGGAGTAGGAACGACGTGCCAGGTGCTGATCTTGGTACGCGGCATGTGTTGTGTTATTTAAACTTTCACAATAACCTTACGGAGAAGTACTATTATTACCCCTCTTTTATAGAAGAGGAAGCTGAGACAGATAGTAAGTATTCTCTCATGGTCCTCTAGCTGATAAGAGGCAGAGATGGAATTTGATCACTGTAAGTGATAATTAAATATTTTATACATATTATGAATCAGTATTTTAATAAATGACAGACAACTATACAAAATAATCAGGACTGGCTACATAATTTGGGGGACACAGTGCAAAATGAAAATGTGGGCCCCTTCTTCAAAATCAGTAAGAATTTCAAGATGGTGGCAAGACAGCATTAAGCCAAGTTCAGGACCCTTCTTAGCAGAGTCCTGTGTGACTACACTGGTTAAACGCCCGTGAAGCTGGCCGTGACAGTAGTAACAATGGTCTTGACCATTTTGAGTGTTTACTAGTTTTTATCAAGCTCTGTGACAATAGTAATAACTGTCTCTACCATTTACGGAGTCTTTACTAGTCTTTATCTCTCAGGATCTGTGCTAAGAATCTACATTCATTATATTAGTGAGGTTTATTTTTTATTTTTCCTTAACATAATTTTATATATATATATTTTTATTAGTTATCCATTTTATACATATTAGTGTATACATGTCAATCTCAGTCTCCCAGTTCGTCCCACCACCACCCTACCCTCCCACCCCTGCTTTGCCCCCTTTGTGTCCACGTGTTTGTCCTCTATATCTGTGTCTCTATTTCTGCCCTGCAAACCGGTTCATCTGTACCATTTTTCTAGATTCTACATATATGCATTAATATGTGATATTTGGTTTTCTCTTTCTGACTTACGTCACTCTGTATGACAGACTCTAGGTCCATCTGCGTCTCTACAAATGACCCAATTTCGTTCCTTTTTATGGCTGAGTAATATTCCATTGTATATATGTACCACATCTTCTTTATCCATTCGTCTGTCGATGGGCATTTAGGTTGCTTCCACGACCTGGCTATTGTAAACAGTGCTGCAATGAACATTGGGGTGCATGTGTCTTTTTGAATTATGGTTTTCTCTGGGTATATGCCCAGTAGTGGGTCTTTTAAAAAAATATTTATTGGGGTATAGTTGATTTATAATGTTGTGTTAGTTTTAGGTGTACAGCAAAGTGAATCAGTTATACATATACATATATCCACCCTTTTTTTAAAGATTCCTTTCCCATATAGTCCATTACAGACTATACATAATCTGTAATACAGAGTACTGAGTAGAGTTCCCTGTGCATTACAGCAGGTTCTTATTAGTTATCTATTTTATATATAGTAGTGTGTATATGTCAATCCCAGTCTCCCAATTTATTATTGAGGCTTCTTAACAACTCTCTCATCTACTACACTAGCAGCTTTCAAATTTTTATGACTACAACCCACTTTAAGATATGTATTTCCCATTGTAATTCTATGCACACACACAAAAACATAAAACTGAAGCAAATCATCATGAAACAATATTTCTCTTCCTATATGCTGTACTTGCTATTTTCTCTTTTATGAGATATTATTGATAGAATTATTGTTCTCTCTTGTTGAGAGAATTAAATGATGCACTGATATACATAAAATACTTAGAACAGTGTTAGGCATGTGGTTAGTGCTCTTATTATTATTATTACATACTGAAAAAATGATATTTTTATGTTTAAGTATGAGACCTGGGTCAAAAACACAACCTTCTATGCTCTGGATACAGATTTCTTTATCCTTCCCAAAGGTGATGGCTTAAGCTCATTTTAGCCCAATTGACTCTGACCATGGGAGCTAAATGAATTTGCCAGGCTAGCGGCCTGAATAATACCTGATGTCACGTTATCTGGGCCTGTGATATGGGTTCCTTGAAGCTACTTAACCTCCATATTTCTTTACATATTTCCTCTGCAAAAGAATATCGTTTCTATTGATCTATGTGTCTATCTTTGTGCCAATATCACACTGCCTTGGTTAGTGGAGCTTTAAAACAAGTTTTTAAATCAGAGTAAATCCTCCAACTTTGCTCTCCTGTTCAAGACTGTTTCAGTTATTCTAGATCATTTCCATTTCTCTATATATGATAAAATCAGGTTGTCAATTTCTACTAAAAAAGCCTGATGGAAATTTGATTGAAAATGCATTTGATGGGGCTTTCCTGGTGGCACGGTGGTTGAGAGTCTGCCTGCCGATGCAGGGGACACGGGTTCGTGCCCTGGTCTGGGAAGATCCCACATGCCGCAGAGCGGCTAGGCCCGTGAGCCATGGCCGCTGAGCCTGCGCGTCCGGAGCCTGTGCTCCAGAACGGGAGAGGCCACAACAGTGAGAGGCCCGCGTACCGCAAAAAAAAAAAAAAAAAAAAATGCATTTGATGGATTATGCTGAAGTATATTCAGCACAACTTCACAATTAAGATAAGCATGAGAACCAAAGGCAATTTGTAAAGAAGTGACTGTATTATCTCTTCACTAGAGAATTTAAGAGACCATCCATATAGGTCTATGGAAACTGTCTTGTTGCTTTTCAAATTCTCTTTTTCCATTTTCTTGGATCCTAGTGAGTTTTCTAACAATTTTCTGCATTGTTCATACTGATGCATTCATTACATTTATTTATTGTGTGATTATGAGTAAAATAATTACAGAAAAAAATGCATTTGATCTACACATCAATTTGGAGAGAATGGACATCTGAACAGCAGTGAGCCTTCCAATCATGGACATGGTATATATCCCTATTTATTTAGGTCTTCTTTAATTTTGTTCAGCAAAGTTTTAGAGTTTTCAATGTCTTGCACTATTTTTTTTTTTTTGGTAAAATTAACAAGTATTTTATTTTTTTATGATATTATAAATGGCATTTTAAATTTCATTGTTCCAATTGTTCACTGCTTTTTCAATCCTTTCACCTTGCTGAATTAATTTCTTAGTTTTGGTGGGATTTTTTTTGGGGGGGGGTTGTTTTTCAGATTTAAAAAGAATGTCTTTTAATTTAGAATTTCTTGATTGCTATTAAAACTCAAGTGTAGAAGTCCTAAGAGAATCTGATGGGACCAAAGGAAGCCTGTGTTAATTAAACATTTGGGGCTTAGAGTAGCCAGATCCGGGTCCAAATCCCAGTGGGGCCACTTCTTAATTCTACACACATAAGCATATCATGTGAGCTCTTTCACCTTCCATTTCCTTTTTTCCATTAGGGATGTCAAAATCTCCCTCAAAATGTGATTGAAACAATGAAATGAGATAAAACATAAAAAGGACTTAGCAGGGTGCCTGGCACGGAGGAAATGCTGAAACATATATTCTCTTTTCTGTGTTTCTTTCACAGTCCAAAGGGCGAACTAATTCAGGATGGCCTGAACCACAGCTGCCTCCGTTTGGGGAAGAATATTTCAGTACAAAACCTGGCTTTTGATTTTGGAGCACTTAATAAGCCAAGACTTTGCTAAGTTCTGCTTTGGGTGCTGCCAGTGTAAATGGAACCCAAGTCAGACATGATTCCATTTCGAACGTAGAATCAGCATAATTTAACCTCATCTTGAAAATCTCATGTCCCAGTTCACAGCCAGGGGTCAGCATGATAGTTGTCTGGGCTGCTGTCACAGCAGCTTCTTGGCATTTATCCGGGACTCCAGGGGAGCAGAGTGGACCCTCAGTAAGACAGGGAAGTGGATGTCACTAGTCCTCCTCTCTGCAGCCTTGTTTTCTGGGATGCATGTGTCCAGTTGGCCAAATCTCCCCAGACGTACCCCTGTCCAAGGCCAGGACCTTGGCATTCATCGAGCTGGCTTGCTTCCAGGGTCTGCTAATTTCATGTCCCCAGCAGCTGTTGCCTGGACCAGCCCTGGCTGCCACACCTTTGTGAGGAATGTCCAGTCTCATTTTCTAAGGGCCCTGGTTGAGGGTGGGGTGTGGGGTGAGGGAGACAGGCTTGCTTCCTGCCCTAGACCAGAGGGCCGCCCCTGTTCTCTCCTTTCCTTTGCCAAGCCAAAGCCACAGAGTAGGTGGGCTTTGGGTCTGGTCAAGATCAAGGCCCCTACTTACTCCTGCATAACTGGGAGTCGACTGACCCGGACCTGCCTGGCAGAATCCACAGGGCGATCCAGGGGCAGAGTGGGAACTCCAGAAGCCTCTCCCCCTAGGCGAGTAGTGAGCACCTTGTGCCTGGAGGTATTCAAGCATGTGCTGCTGACCATTGTTTGAACCGTGTAGAATGGGGGCCACACCCTGAGGCCTGAGGGTGGGCCGCAACCTGCAGGAAATGCTCTGTGTGGCGCGCACAATGTTTTCCTTATTTTTAATTAAATTTGAATCCTTTGTGAATACCATCTTAACAAAGTGATCAAATTTCACATCATTGATGACAGGACAACCAGACAATGGGGGCCTTTGTTGGGATGTACAGAGAAGGACACAACATCCCCTATATGATATTCCTGCCAGGAAGGTGTGGATACAGGTTAGTTCACGCAGGGCCTGGTAGGCCATTGTAAGAATCTGGCTTTTACCCTGAGAAAAATGCGGGCTATAAAAGTGACATGCTGGCTTCCCTGGTGGCACAGTGGTTGAGAGTCCGCCTGCCGATGCAGGGGGCACGGGTTCGTGCCCCGGTCCGGGAGGATCCCACATGCCGCGGAGCGGCCGGGCCTGTGAGCCATGGCCGCTGGGCCTGCGCGTCCAGGGCCTGTGCTCCGCAACTGGAGAGGCCACAACAGTGAGAGGCCCGTGTACCGCAAAAAAAAAAAAAAAAAAAGTGACATGCTCTGCCTTTGTTTAAAGGGCTGCCTTTGGCTACTGTGTTCAGAGACGGTTTGGGGGCAAAGAGGTGGTGCGGAAAGGGTAGAAGGTGCAGAAAGGGGAGATCAATTAGTGTGTCTATTGCAATGACACAGCTGAGACATGACGATGGTTTGGACCTCCAACCTGGATCAGCAGAGGTGGGGAGAAGTGGTTGAACTCTGGGTCTACTTTGAACCTGGAGCCGAAAGATTGGGCTGATAGATTGCATAGGGAGAGTGAGAGAAAGAAGAGTCAAGGAAGGTTCTAAGGCTTTGGCCTGGGCCACAAAGGACAGGGTTGCCCTGAGCTAAGATGGGGTGAGGGTTTGAAGAGGGAAGGTCAGGAGCTCGGTGCTGTATACTGAGAGTGAGCAAAGCCCGATAAACACGGCGCGTGGGCGTGAGGGTTGTGGGCAGGCGTGCACGCAGACAGGGAGCCCTGAGCAACCAGTGGGGGGTCTGAGCCCAGGCCGTCTCCCCTTGATCCCTTTCCTCCCCCACACTCAATTATTTCTGGCTTCCAAGGCCCTCAGGGTTGCTGAGCTGACCCAGGGCCTGGCAAAGATGCTTTCCCCCAGGCCCCAGGATTGTCAGCATTCTGTCAGTGTCACCTGATTAATCCCCTGTTGGTGATCCTGGGAAACCAGAGACAGTGGAGCTTTGATGGGAGGTAGCATTTGGGGGCCACGGGAAGGGACTTCAGGACCACCTTGCAGGCGAGCCAGAGAGCAAGGCCTTGGGATTGTTACAGGAAAAACGGAATACCATCTATATGCTCACCCAAAGGGACTGTTCAATTAATTCATAAGACCATGCCAGGAAGTACAAAAACCATTAAAAAGACAGAGGCAGAACTATACCTCAATAAAAAAAAAAAAAAAATGTTTAAAAAGGGCGGGGGAGGGAGGGAGAGAGGGAGAGAGAGGGAGGGGGAGAGAGAGAGAGAGAGAGAGAGAGAGAGAGAGAGAGAGGGAGGGAGGGAGGGAGGGAGAGAGGGAGAGAAAAGACAGACAGGGACTTCCCTCGTGGTCCAGTGGTTAAGACTCTGAGCTTCCACTGCAGGGAGCGTGCTTTCGAGCCCTGGTCGGGGAACTAAGATTCCAGTATGCTGCACTGCGCAGCCGGGGGAGGGGAAGGACAGAGACAGACCCACCTATACTCGTGTGGAAAGGAATCTAAGGCATTTTAAGCAAACAAGAGCCACTGGACAAATATTTATTGAGGGGGAGAGTGTTAGGGTGGGGAGTAGCTAATCTTTTAGTTCACTTGTGATAATATAGGCTTGTAAATAAGAAGAAAAAGTTCTGGAAGGACTGAAATTGTTAACAGTGATTACCTCTGGGGAGACAATACAAGAGTGTTTTATTTTAAATACTCTGTTGCTTGAATTTTATGCAATGGGCATGTGCATCTTTGTAAGTTTTTCAGAAATGCTCTCCCCGCAACACATAAACGTTTATATGCTGACATGCTAAGAAGGCTTCAGGGTACAAAGAGAGTTTGGGGGCTCTAAGCAGAGTCCCCCAGAATCTAGCCTCAGATCCCAAATGAGTTCCCTTCATTCTGCCCCACTCTGGGTTATTCAGCTCTTCAAGCCAAAGCAGGATTGAAAGGGCAAGCAAGGCAGGTGATCTGTTCTTTAGTCCCAGCTGAGCTACTGCCTGGCTGTGCGGCTTTGGGTAGGTCCCTGTACCACTCTGTGCCTAAGCTTCCTACCCTGTATAATGAGGGGCTGAACCACCCTTACTCCTGGAGGTAAGTCGATTTCTCTCACATGCAACATCAGCTACTTGACTGTGGCTGCCCGGAGAGGTGGTGAGGGGAGACTGCTCTGCCTTATTAGGATTCAGCATCATGATCGATTAACAATGTCTGTTGTGGACACAGGATGGGGAAGAGGTAGCCCATGTGACAGATGACTTGTTGTCTTGGACTAGATGGTCTTCAAGGTCCATTCCAGCTGTGCCTTTCTTGGGATTGAAGTATTCTCACTTACCCCTGAGTTGAGATTGTCTATGACCCTGTTGTGCATGTGTGGATATCAGGAACGCGACAGTCTGTATTAGCTACGGGGCGCTGGCATCAGCTCCTGCTGGTGCATGACAGCCCATTGTTAAGTTTTCAGGAATTTTGCAAGCTGGCTGTTCGACCGCTGGTAGCTTGACTGGCCAGGGTGGGAATATTTAGATGATGGAAATTGGCCGACGCGATGAATCCGGGTTGTTTGATTTCCAAAGAGCTGTTTTACCAGCATACCAGGAACAATGTGCTAATATGAAATGCCCTTCTCTCCTTCCCACCTAAATTTAGGGCAACCAACCTTCCCGGTTTGCCTGGGAACCGTCCTGGTTTTAGTACTGAAAGTATTAAGGTTTCTCGGGAAACCCCTCAATCTCAGGCAAACGGGGATGACTGGTCACCCTGCAATCCTTTCCCAAGAAGTGAAGGGAGCCAACATTTATTGAGAGTCTGAGGTCTCTGCTAGATAACTCACATGACACTCACAGCAACCCTGCAAGGAAAATTGCTTTGCTTCTTTTGCTGAGCAGAGATAGACTCAAAAAGAACTTGTCCGAGGCCATGTACTCACGTACTCATTTGACAGTACCTGTTGGATGCCTTCTCCGGGCCAGTCATCACATTGAGGGCTGGAGCTGCTGTGGTGAGCGAGGCAGTTTTGGTCCCTGCCCTCAGGAGCGTGCATTCTAACAGCAGAGACCAGCATTGGACAGTTATTTAATTACAACATGGGATAAATAATTTGAAGGGCAAGTAGAAGGGTTTATGAGCTGATAATGGGTGAGCCTAGTCTGGTCGGGTAATCAGAGAAGGCTTCCTTGAGGAAGTGGTTTTAGCCTTGAGGCTGAGATCTAAAGGATGGGTGATGGGAGAACCACATGGTGCCGGACAAAAGGAATATTGAGTGCAAAGGCTTGGAGGTGGGAACGGAGCATGCTGTGTTCAAGAAAAGGTGGGAGCACAGAGACTGGGAGCGAGAGTGGGATACATGAGGCTGGAGGGTTGGTAGGGCCCAAGCCAAGAGGGCTTTGCGGGTCACAAGGAGGAGTTTGAATTTCATCCTTACAGCAGATGCTGTGGGACACCCTCAGACACCCCGCAGGAGCAGGGTCCTCTTTTCCCCAGCTGCTGGGAGTTTGGGCTGCTGATGGCTCATAGCTGGCCATTGCCCTCTGTCAAAAGGAGGTGCCTCCCTCTGGGGGTAACCCATAGTTAAGGACTAGTTGATACAGGAGTACAAAGACCCAGGCTTCTTGCTTTGATTTTGGACAACTCTGAAGGGCCACACCAGCTCCAGAGATCCCCATGGGATCCAGTGAGGCTTTAGCTGCAACTGTTCAACTTCTTCCACTTATTGAAGACTGCTTCCTTCCTTACGGCTGTTTGTCCTGAGAGCCCTCCTCCCAAAATCACCCACATGCAATCTCAGTCTCAGAATATGTGTCCTAGGGGACAAGCCTCCCTCAAGGTACTGGGAAGCCGTCACAAAGTTTTAAGCGGGGGTAACCCGATCACATCTGCATCTTACAAAGGAGATGACTCCGGCGGCAGCGAAGGGTGGAGTGAAGTGGGTATCTGGGGAGGCAAAGACCAGGGCAGACGCTACCGTAGTCAACCAGGGAATATTGGCAGAGCCCTGCACTAGATGGACGGGGTGGAGATAAAGGGAAGTGGGGAGAGATTAAAGAGATATTCAGAGTCAGGTCTGTTTCCAAAGCCCAAGCAATTTCCATTATTCTTTGCTGCTCCCAGAGACGTCTCAGGTTTGACTTGCTCTCTCTGGGACACAGGATCCATGGTCTTCATCAAGGTGGAATATGGGTCCCCCATAGTGAGGAGCATCTATGTGGCTGTCCATGGCATGGGCATGTGTGTTCACCTCAACGTGCATTCCTGCTTTACCTCATCTGACTTCGGGTGCCTGGACAAGAGCCATGACCCTTGGACGCTTCTGGTGCTCACTTCCCTACCTGCCATGCTCTGTCTTCAACCCTGTCTGAAATCTGTTGATGGCGCTTCCGTGGTCCTGCCCAAAGATCTTGAACTAACTTCTAAGACTGCGTGAGAGGACTTGGAGAAGGATCAGAGGTGGCCGTTGGAACAAAGAGACAATATATAGACAAGATAGTGGCCGTAGGTGGTAAGGAGTGATGAGAGTTTGGAGGAAGGAAGGTGGCCTGGGTAGGTTTCTGAAGGAGGTGGCTTTGAAAGTAGGTTTTGGGGGATTTGGGGAGGAAAACTGAGAAGGTGAGCGGGGACCAGGTCATGAAGACACTGAACTGTCAGGTAAGGACTTCCATGGGCACTGGGGACCCCTGGAGAGGAGCCACTCCTGATTACTTTCTCTCCATCTCTGTTCAGTCCCCTAGGGACACTGACAGTTGGACCTCAAACAGTTTCCTAGAAATAGGCAGGTGTCACCGGCCAGACGGGATGGTGTTCTCAGTATTCATTCTGCATTTGGAGGCAGGATCCATGGTCTGACCCACAGGTCTCTTCTCTGTCTCCCCTTGGGTTTCTGAAATGGTCACGCTTTCTTCCGAGCTGAGGTTTGGGTGAGGGTTTCTGAACCTTTCACTTGTAAGGGGTATTCTGACGTTCTCAGAGGTACAGAGCAGAAAGCGCTGGCCAGGAAGCTTGGCTGTGATCACCAACAACTGCTACACTGGTGTGATCATGAGCAAGTAAGTTATTTACATTTTTAGTGTCAGTTTTTCCCACTGTAAAATCAGAATGCTAATACTTGTATCTGTTTGGGTATTTTTTTCTGTCTGCAAGTAACAGAAAACCCTAACTCCAGATGACCTAAACTAGCCCTTTCCAACAAAAATATAACGTGGGCTCCAAACGTAATTTAAAATTTTCCAGTAGCCACATTTAAAAAGGTGAAATGAATTTTAATCACATCTTTTATTTAACCCATTACCCAAAATATTATAATTTCCACATGTAATCAATATGTAATTATTAGTGAGATATTTTATATTCTTTTTTTGTAGTAAATCTTTTCTTTTTTTCATTTATTTATTTATTCATTGGCTGCACTGGGTCTTCGTTGCTGTGCGCTGGCTTTCCTAGTTGCGGCGAGCAGGGGCTGCTCTTTGTCGAGGTGCGCGGGCTTCTCATTGCAGAGGCTTCTCTTGTTGCGGAGCACGGGCTCTAGAGCGCAGGCTCAGTAGTTGTGGCACATGGGCTTAGTTGCTCTGCGGCTTGCGGGATCTTCCCAGACTAGGGCTCAAACCTGTGTTGCCTTCATTGGGAGGCGGATTCTTAACCACTGCGCTACCAGGGAAGTCCCTGTACTAAAACTTTTAAATTCAGTGCTCAATAACCACATGCATCTAATGGCTACCATATTGGACAGCACAGACCTTGTTTAATAAGGATATTTCTAATTACACATAAACAAGAATCCAGAGGTAAGGAAGTCTCAGGACTGGTTAATTTGGAGGCACAACAGCATCAGCAAGAACCCAGGTTCCTGCTACCTTTTTGCTCTGCCATCCACAGAGTGTGTTTTGTTCCCAGCTAGTTCCCCTCATGGTCCCAATATGGCTGCCACAGCTCCAGGAGTCATGTCCACATGCAACAACATCCAGCGGAAAAAGAGGGTATGTTTCTCCACAAGTATCTCTTGAGAAGAACTAAGAACTCTTTCTTGTCTCCCTTGCCCCATACCTTTTGCTGACTTACCTCAGGTTTCAGTGCCAGAGTTCATCACATGTTCATATGTTCATGTCTAATCCAATCACTGGCAAGGTGGATAGACTTGAACGCCTGGCTTTTTTTTGGCTGTGCCTTGCAGCTTGCAGGATCTTAGTTCCCCTACCAGGGACTGAACCCGGGCCCTGGCAGTGAAAGCACCGAGTCCTAACCACTGGACCGCCAGGGAATTCCCGAATGCCTGGCTTAGATCAATCAGGATTTGCCCCTGGATTGGAGACCTTTCTCTGAGTCACATGGGAGGAATACTGGACCCTGGGACAAAAATTAAGGCTCTTTTAGCAAAGAGGACAATTGTTGTTGGGTGAGCAACAACCAACAGTAGCTGTACAATAATACCTGCTCCCCTGACCCCACCAGGTTAAACTGATGTGAGCCTTATGGTCATTTCCCAAAGTGGGTTCCATGGTATACTAATCCTGACAGGTGTTCTGCAAGAAGGGTCTTCTGATTAACTAGCAACACCTCACGGAGACTCAGTCCCCAGGAGCACTTTAGGAGTTCTGACAAACTCCCACAGGCAGGAAAACTCTCATTTCATTTAACCTCCTCAAACTGTCTTGACTTCAGAATTGTTTTTCTTTTTTCCCATGATAAAATATATTAACACCAGTTTTGCAAAACACATTTTTGGAGATCCTGCCTTAATGGATTATTAAGTTATACAGCCAGGAAAATTTTCCACAGGCTATGCACCTCCAGTTTGGCCTCTTATGGTCAGAACTGGATGAGCAGTACCTACCATGCTGGGAAGACTCCTAAAGACCAGGTAGTGGATGGAGGCCCCAGTGACTCAGGCCACAGGCATCCTTTTCCTGAGAAGGAATGAAAAGTGAAGTTTTGCCCTAACTAAACTCATCCAAAACTTGGATTCACACCCTATGGGAAAGTCGCACATCAGGGTGCTGGCGTATGGTTACTTGCTTATTTTCCTTGACTTAGTTTTGATTACCCTTTTGGTGTCTTCCTTCCTTTGCTTTCTCTTTGTCAAAGCAAATGTATTCACAGTGACGTTTAAAACCGTAGAAGCCCTCTTATCTGATGTCATCAATACCAAATGCAAGCTGGTTAATTGAATGTTAGTAAGATCAGAGAAAGATTTTTTAAATGATTTATATATCTTATGACATTTATTTTAATTTATATCACATTTACATATAGTGTATAGATATTCAGTCTTTTTCATTCACTAATCTTTTGATGGCAAAGCCTTTTTTTGGTGGGGGGAGAGAGACTGTGCTTCGCGGCTTGTGGGATCTTAGTTCCCCGACCAGGGATCGAACCCGGGCCCTAGGCAGTGAAAGCGCAGAGTCCTGACCACTGGACCGCCAGGGAATTCCCGGCAAAGCCTTTTTTTTGATGGCAGTGGAGTTTCTCATTGTCTGTCTTCCATTCCTGTAACGTATCATCTATAATTTCCAGTTTCTGTTGGTTTCTTTAAAATGGAGCAAGAAATTAAAGACACTGCAAAGTAGTCCGAGTGTAGAAAACGTCTAGATTTTTATAATTTTGTTCCAACCTTTTATAGTTATCCCATTCATACCAAATTTGAGAGCGATTTTTAAGGAACTGTCTCCCTATGAACATCCAAAAACATTCAGCTTGTTTTCGGAGAAGTAAGACTCTTTTTCTGTACACGCATAGTCCATTGGTTTAGAGAACAAATATTAATAAATAACAAAATTTCAATAATGAGTACAATGGAGGTAAACAGGTTTAGGAACAGTGTTAAATAAACACGCAGTTCCGCATGTGGGAACAGAGGCGTGGATTGGCTAGAGCATAGGCTGCTGGCCAGGCACATCAGGGTGCTAAGGGCATCATTTAGCAGGTTTTACAATAGAGGAACAGAGCATGTCGGCTAACTGTAGGTCAGTGGAAAACTTTTACAAGATGCATATTAGAATCATCTGAGATGCTTTCCAGTATTCACATCAACTAAGTCATAATCTCTGGCCCTGGGGAGTGGATCTTAAACTATAGATGTGGCTTCCAGAAACTCCTCCATCCTGTGGGTTTAGAGGGTGTGGAGGCAGGTCTCACTGATGAGCAGACCCCAAACGTTCTTCTTCTCAAGGACAGAAGTTCTGAGGCCTGACTCAGGGGTGTTCCCAAACCAGCGAAAGCTGGGCATTCCAGGCCACAAGCCCGCTTTCTTACCAGCACACACACCTAAGCAGAAAACCAGAGCTGGTCTCATTCTCTCCCTCTGAGTTCTCTCTGTCCTCCCTGGCTCCTCTTCATCTTCCCAGTTAATCCCAGTTAATCCTTCCCAGTTAATCCTTTGCCAGCTTTTCTGAGCAAAGACTCTGACCTGCCAAAAAGCTAGCCTTTATTGAGCACTTGCTGTGTGCTAGCTGCCTCACATAGAGTTCACTTAATCTTTGGTCAACCAACCCTCCCCACTCCACTGCCAACCAAGATCTGGATCGTCATCTCTCTGGACCACACGGCTGGGGCTGCTTAACGTTTATTTCTGATGATTGCTTAAATCCAGTCTATTGCTGGCACTAGACTCCAAGCCCCTTGAGGGCAGGGACCACGTCTTTTTATTCGCACTGCATCCCCAGCACCTAGCCCAGTGAATGCAGGGTGCACTGCAAATACTTGCTGATTCAAAGGAATGAATGAAAAACCATATAAAGTAGGTATCATTACCTCCGTGTTATAGGACAGCTGAGGCTTACCGGGTTTCAATAACTTATGCATGTTTTAGAACTATCCAGTGTCAGAGTTAAGGTTAAAACCCAGGTTATTCTGTACTAAACCTGAAGGGGAATTGCAGGGAGAAGGCGATATTCAGGTTTTATTAAACTTAGGAGCCTGGTCTGTATATTAGGACTACATTTTCCATGGTTACAAACTTCACCAGCCTTTTACAAATATCCCAATAACTCCCAGAGTTAGATGTGAGTATCCTCGGTAGCCACTGCCAGTCCCTACTCAGCACTTACCATGTGCTGAGTCATGAGGGGAAAGAAAAGATGCAGTTCCTGCCCTTGAAAGAACAGCAGGGTGTCATTAAGGAGAAGATCCTCCCAGATTCATCAGATGTTAACTCACGGCTTCCTCAGGCCTGGGAACTGTGCTAGATGCTGAGATCACAGCAAACAAGCTAGATGTGATGCCTTCCCTCTTGGAAGCCACAGTCTGGTAGGAAAGGCTTAAGGTGAATAAACGATCATAATAATCGGTTAGCTGCTACTACACACAATGCCCAGAAGAAGTACTGACATCACGTGGTAGTACTCAGGGGGAAGGGCTCAAGAAATCATCCTGGATGAAGTCAGATTTAAGCTGAATCTTGAAATATCACTAGAAGCTGGCCAGGGGAGGAGAGAGAAGAGCACACCAAGAAAAAGAAGGGAAGCATGTGCAAAGGCCCTGAGGTAGGAAGGCGAGCGTGACTGGAGAGCCGTTCAAAAAGAGTCAGGAAAGGTGGGCAGGGGCAGCCCACTCCGGGCCTTGTAGGCTGCTGAGAATCTTGGTCCTTACCCTGCAGGCAGTGGGAAGCCCTGTAATGTCTACAAGTCCCAGTGACGTGATCATCCCCAAGGGTATTAGGAAGCACTTCCTTACATAGAGGCTCCTCTCAGCCAGATGGCTGTGGGTGAGTCCTCCTCTCCCTCTTTGGATGCGTTCTTCCTGTCCCCAGAGAGAACTGTCCTGCCTTAGAGAGTCAGGCAGGGGATGGCTCCAGCACTTGGCTCTTCCCCCTTCCCAGGGCCCCATCACTCCCAGCCTCCCCTGGGTATTTGTGCCTCTTGCCACTTGCTCGTAAGTTTCCTAATATAGCCTGGCTACTTCCTCCCCAACTGGAGGCCAAGAGCCGTTCTCTTGTTGCAATCTCAGTTTTTCCTGGGCTTAAAGAGGCCACCTCAGCCCATCTCATGCCAAATTTAAGCCAAAGGTAGATTGGTTGATTTAATTTCACAAACTTGTCCAATCTAGAGATTAGATGTCTTCTTTCTTTCCTGTGGTTTACCATCTTCTCTGCTCTGTTCTTGCTCACTTCCCCCTTTGATTTATATTTTTTTTCTTCTTTCTTCTGAGACTTCTGGAAGGAGCACAGCCAGACATGGGTGTGAGTTTTGACTCTGTGCATTTATTAGCTGTGTCATCTTCGGTGAGTCTCATAGGAACTATTAAATAGCTCTCTGGTCATTTTCGCAGACCTGTTTTCAGATGGATAGAGCAGAAAGAACAGAAAACAGTTGGAAGGTGCATGCTATTCACTCACTCACTCATTCAACAAATATTTGAGTACCTATTTGATACTGTTCTAGGTACTAAGGATACAACAGTGAGCAAAAAAGAATGGAATCCCTGCCTTTGTGGAACTTACATTCCAGTAGGGGAGATGGTTAATAAACAAAAGAAAAAGCAAAATATATGTAATATTAGATATGCTATGAAGGAAAATAAAAGCAAAGAAGGGAGATAAAAAAAAACCTTGGGTGGGGGTTATAATTTTAAATAGGGTGGTGAGGGAGTCTTCAGTGAGATGACATTTGAGTAAAGGCTTGAAGATGGTGAGGGAGTGAGCCATGCAGATATCTGGAGGAAGAACATTCTAGGCAGAGCAAACAGCAAATGCAAAGGCCCTGAGGCAGGACCATGGCTAGTGTGCGGGAAGAACAGCAAGGAGGCCTCTGTGGCTAGAGTGAAGTGAGGGAAAGGGGAGAATGGGAGGAGGTAAGGATAGAGTGATGGGGATGAGATCAGGTAGGGCCTTGTGGGTCGCTAAGGACTTCAGCTTTTTTTCTGAGAAAGAAGGAGCAGAGCAGTGTCGTGATCTGGCTTATTATATTTGAACAGAATCCCCTCTGATAGGTGTGTTAGGGAGATAATGGTGGCTCAGACTACCATCTAGCAGCAATGGGGGTGGTGAGACGTGGTGAGATTCTAGATTCACTTGGAAAGTAGAGTGGACAGGATTTCCTGATGGATATTTGCAGGACACTGTACTGGGTAGGGGTTTTTTTTTTCCTTAAAAATTTATTTACAAATTATTCATTTATCAAATCAACTTTATTGAGGGATAATTTCCATGCAATAAAACACATTTTAAGTGCACAGCCTTTTTTTAAAAATTTAATTTAATTTATTTATTTATACAGCAGGTTCTTATTAGTCATCAATTTTATACACATCAGTGTATACATGTCAATCCCAATTGCCCAATTCATCACACCACCACCCCCCTCGAGGTGCACAGTCTTGACAAACGTCTACACCTGTGTAACCACCAGCATAGTCAAGATACAGAACATTTAGATCAACTCAGAAAGTTCCCTTGTGCCCCTACACAGTGGATCCCCCTTACCCCTCTGGTAACCACGGATCTGCTTTCTATCACCATAGTTTAGTTTTTTCCAGGCTTTCACGTCATTGGAATCATATGATTTGTCTCCAGCTTCATTCCCTTGGTATGTTTTTGAGATCCATCCATGTTGGTGTGTGTTTCAGTAACATGCTACTTTTTATTGCGGACTAGTATTCCATTGTGTGGTTGAGCGCAGTTTTTTTATCCATTTTCCAGTTAATGGACATTTGGGTTGTTTCCATCTTTTGTTGTCTCCCAAAGAAGCTGGAAAACAGGTATTATTTTTCTACTTTCCAGGTAAGGACATTGAGAATCAGAAGAAGTAGCTTGGTCAAGGTTCCCCAGCTTAGGTGGTGTTTGAAACCAGTTTGTCTCTCTCCCTGTCCCCCTGCTTCCCACACAATGTGGCCCCATGTGGATGAGCTTGGAAAATGGAGCATAATAGTTTTCTATCTGTCTCCTCACATTTTCATCCTTTGTACCACACTCTCATTTCTTTATTCTCTACACTTGCCACATAACCCCCTTCCCCCCTTGAGTCAGACCTCAGTTCAAATCCCAGTTCTGCTTCTTCCTCACTGTGTGACTTTGGGCAAGTCACATAACCTCTCTGAACATCCATCCACCTAAGAAACAGACAGCATATTTGCATCTTCCTTTGCAAGGTCATGCCCAATGCTCTCATCTCTCTCTGTCTCTCTCCATTTCACTTTGGCCCTGTTATAGTTGATATTCTCTGATTGTTGGTTTTTCGTGGCTGGTCATGGAAGGGAGATGAGCCCTGCTGTCCTCTCACCCCTGGCTGTTCCTGCCTGCCGTACTGAGGGGCCAGAAGCACCAGACACCCTCCCCAACAAATTAAAGCAGAATTTCAGGTGGCAAGGCCCGGGGATCTGTATTTTATCTTTAGCTTCTCACATGCAGCCAGGATTGAGAACTGTGGGCTCAGAGCATGAGCTTTGGGCATCAGATAGACTTGGGTTTTGATCCTGCCTCCTCGGTCAAGTCTAGTAACTTCTCAGATCACCAACTTCCTCTCCTGTATATGAGCATCTGCATGAGACCCACCTCACAGGATTGCTGAGAGGTTGTAAGTGAACCCCCCGCACTGTACGTGATCCTTGATGGGGTCTCTTCACACACAAAGGGCTGGGGCTGGGTAGGCGTGGGAACCTGAGCTGGAGCAGTCTGTGCTGGGAGGGGCCGGGCCGCGTGGAGTCATGGGGACTCACTAGCCTTTGCCTCCAGAGTCACAGTGCCCCAATTCCTAGAAGCCCAGCATCTCAAAGTGAGGCCAAACCTTAGAGCCTCATCACCAGCATGTCATTGACTGATGGGGCAATCGAGCCTGTAAGAAAGGAAGAGAGTCACCCAAGGTCACACAGTGAGATGGCGTTTCTGGACAGGTTCAAGCCAATCAATCAGCAAATATTTCTGGAGCACCTCTATGTGCCAGGCACTGTCCCAGGTGCTGGGAATACATCAGAACAGAAAACAGGAAAGATCCCTGCACCCACAAGGCTTCCATTCTAGCAGGGGAGGAAAAGCAATAAAGCAATAATATAAATAAATAAGTCATATGGTATGTCAGAAGGTGATAAATGCTATAGAAAAAAAATAAAAGTAGATCACGGATATCTTGGTGCTTGTGGGGACACAGGCAGACTGTAGTTTTAAATAGGGTGGTCAGGTAGTCCTCAGTGAGCAAAGACTTGAAGGATATAGGGAGGAAAAGAGTTCCTGGCAGAGGGAACAGCCAGTGCAAAGGTCCGAATGGGAACATGCCTGTTGGGTTGACCTTAAGAGTCCCTTACCAGCCATCCTGGGTATTTGTTGGCAAGCCATTTGGTTTTTTTGGTTAACCAGGGCAGCACATCAGCTTGTGTTTAAAACAACGGCTCTGAATTTCCCCCCTCCCTTCAGTGAACATGATGTGTCAGGCACTGTTCTACATACAAAAGGCACAAAGATGAAGGCAGAGAGATGGCTTTCAGTGGTGCTGCTGCGGAGAGAAAGACCAAGAAGGTAGAACAGCTGTGTGTGGGGGTGAGGGGAGGTGTTGAGTTGGAGATGCTGTGTAACATCTGGGGGCATCTATCTCCAAGGCAACACGTGGAGCTGAAGAGGGGAAGAAGTTGGGGATATATTCAGGAGAATCTGCAGGACACAGATGACAGTTATAAAAACACCAGATGATGCAATCACCCAAGGAGGATGGGGAGGAAGTTTTGGACGGAGCCCTGGGGAGCACAGCCTGTTAGGATGGGGGTGGAATACGAAGATATTTTGTCACCTTTGTATCAGTTTGTTCATACAACTCAGGTGACCTCACACGCTAGCATAACTTTGTAAAATCACAACATCACACATATCTTTTCTTTCTTAGTTTTTCAGCAATATTAACTCACTTAAACCTCCAACAACCCTACGAGGTAAGAGGCAATTGATACCTGTTTGACGGGTGAGAAAGCTGAGCCTCAGAGAGGTTAAGTCACTTGCCCAAGGTTACACAGCTAGCAAGGGCAGAGGCAGGGTTCGGACCCAGCAGCCTGGCTCCGCAGTCTGTGCTCTTAACCATTACTCTGTGCTGCCTCTCTATTCACGTCGTGGCCACATGCACAGATTCTATTTCCCAGGAGATCAGGTATTCACACTCATGGACATGCAAGGCCTTCTTGTTACCAGCTCCCTGTACACGCCATCTTGTGTACACGTCGTCTTACATGGTCTCAGTTTCATTAATGCACACAACTTCACACACTCACTCAGCCTCGAGTGTCTCAGATTACTTCTTTGTGCTTTAACACTCAGATGGCCTTGTGTACTCAGACCTCACGCATACCCATAATGTCACCTCCACTGGGCACTCACTCCAGTGTGTACACACTGCATCATACACTCATGAACTCACAGAGTCAAAGGACACCGATAGGCACGTTCCTAACAGTCTTCTCTACCCATGGCCTTGAACAAATACACACTCGCCTGTGCCCTGCAACATTCACATCGCTATGCAAACTCACCGTCTTATCCATTCATGACCTTGGACTTTCCCGTCACCTTGCACACTAGGATAACCATGCACACGCATTCAACCTCACATACTGACAGAGTCTTGCCTGCTCACAAGTTTGCACTCTTTGATCTTCTAGCAGTCTTGCACCCTCACTCAACTTTGCCTTTCCTGCATACTTAAGACCTCAAACGCTCTCATAACCTTATATACGTCCCATGCTCACGTGATCTCGGTCACCCTCTGTGCACACACTGCCTTGCACACTCAAGCTTCTACATGCACACTCACACAAATGCAATATTCACGCTACCGCACAAACTCACTGTCATACCACTCGCACTCTGGCACATTCATTTGCTCTGTGTGATTCCAAATCTGTGCACACTCACAGAGCCTCATCTGCTCACACAACCTCACACTTAAGACGGAGTCAGTCAACCTCACCCGATTTCGCACAGTAAAGATCCTGGCGCGTTCCCACCAACAGAAATACTCACACCGGGCATGCAAACTCCTTCCGGCCTGTCTGATCGTGTCCTGGCACGCACTCCCAGGGCCCCGCCTTCCCGTACAACTTCACACACCGACAGTCGGCGTCACACCACCTCACTCCATCTTGCACGCTCGTGGCCTTGCCACGTTCTCAACCGACGGAAATATTCACACCGCTACGCAGACTTCTGGCTTGCACGCGTTTGTTCTCCCACACTCACTCACGCAACCTCACACACTCGGAGCCTCACCGGCTTTGGTCACTCCGCCCTCCCTGCCCCGCAACGGCCTGGCCCGCCCCCGCCCCGGCGCCCCCGGGGGCCCCATCGGGCCGCCCCACTGACCGCCCTCTCCTCGCCCGCAGGGACGTACCAAGGCCAGTTCACCAACGGCATGCGCCATGGCTACGGCGTGCGCCAGAGCGTGCCCTACGGGATGGCCGTGGTGGTGCGTTCGCCGCTGCGCACGTCGCTCTCGTCCCTGCGCAGCGAGCACAGCAACGGCACGGTGGCCCCGGACTCGCCCGCCTCGCCGGCCGCCGACGGCCCCACGCTGCCCGCGCCCGCCATCCCGCGCGGTGGCTTCGCGCTCAGCCTCCTGGCCAACGCCGAGGCGGCGGCGGCACGGGCGGCCAAGGGCGGCGGCCTGTTCCAGAGGGGCGCGCTGCTCGGGAAGCTGCGCCGCGCCGAGTCGCGCGCGTCCCTGGGCAGCCAGCGCAGCCGCGTCAGCTTCCTCAAGAGCGACCTCAGCTCGGGCGCCAGCGACGCCGCGTCCACCGCCAGCCTGGGCGAGGGCGCCGAGGGCGCCGACGAGGCCGCGCCCTTCGAGGCCGACATCGACGCCACCACCACAGAGACCTACATGGGCGAGTGGAAGAATGACAAGCGCTCGGGCTTCGGTGTGAGCGAGCGCTCCAGCGGCCTCCGCTACGAGGGCGAGTGGCTGGACAACCTGCGCCACGGCTACGGCTGCACCACGCTGCCCGACGGCCATCGCGAGGAGGGCAAGTACCGCCACAACGTGCTGGTCAAGGGCACCAAGCGCCGCGTGCTGCCGCTCAAGAGCAGCAAGGTCCGCCAGAAGGTGGAGCACAGCGTGGAGGGCGCCCAGCGCGCCGCCGCCATCGCGCGCCAGAAGGCCGAGATCGCCGCCTCCAGGTAGGACCCCGGGGGCGGGCGCAGATGGGTTGTGCCCCGCTCGGGGAAGAAATCCTGGGCCAGGGCAACCTAGGAGGCCCTGTTTCGGCTTCTTTCTCCATCAGGGGCTCCTCCATGACTCTATATAGAGGACTCTATATAGAGGGTTCATTGGAGGTGCTTCGGGATCTCATGTCACCTGTTCACCCATCCATCCATTGTCCAGATATCCATCCATCCATCCATACACTCAGTGACCCCCATCCACCCAACCCCTCCCTTCACTTAAACCTTACATTCACCCAACCGTTATAATATCAACGTGAAAAACCATCTCTCTACCCATCTATCCACCCAGCCCCTTAACTTCCTGCTTACTCATTCAACCACCCAGTCACCCATCCAACCATCCAGCCAGTCATCCACTCACCCAACCCCTCCGTTCACCCACCTCTCTCCATCCTGCCACCTCCAGCCGCTCAACCTCTCTGATATCCACCCAGACCACCACCCATCCACCCAATCATCCACCCATTCAACTTTCCATCTTTACACTCACCCCACCATGCAGTCATCGACACATCCAGCCACCAGCCATTCATCCAACCACCCAGGCACCCATTCAACCACCCATCCATCCCCTCATCCCCAGCACCCACTTTCACTCAACTTCTCCCATCCACTGAACCACCAGCCATCCTATTCAGCCATGCATCCATTCACCCAGCCACCTTCATTCACCCAGTTACCTCCATTTATCCAGTCACCCCATTACCCAGTCATGTTTCCATTCACTGAAACAACATCCACTCCCACCCACCTACCCAGCCATCCAACTCTCCACCCATTCTGCCTCCATCCAACGGCCTTCATCACCCAACCATACTTAGATCCAACAATCCATCCACCCTTCCATTCACTAAACCACCTCCACCCACCCATCCGCCAGCCCTGCATCCATCCACCCTCCATGCCTTCAGTACCTACCCTTTCATCCATATTCAAGCCCCTCTATGTCTTTTTATTGTACTTCAGAAAAAGTTCCAATGTTGCCTTCAAAGATTTATAACACCTACTCTGTGCATGGCACTATTTTAAGTGGTTTACAAGTATTGACTCATTCAGTCTCCTTAATGGCTTTATACTATTGGTACTATTTTTATTTCCATTTTACAGATGAGCTAAATGAGGCACTGAGAGATAAGGTGACTTGTCCCAAATCACCCAGGTAGCTAGTGGCCAGGTCGTAGGTGGTTCCTCCCCTCCTATCCAGCCTCATTTTCTACCACCCTTTCCTCGGACCTGGATTTTTTTCTCTGTACCAGTCACACTGGCCTTTTATTATCCTTCTCTGGTTCTTCCTGTCAGAAGGCTTTTGTTCCTCCTGGTTCCTTTGCCTGGACTGCTCTTCCTTTCTCTTGCTACCCCCTTAGTTTCTATTCCTCCTTCAGAGCTCAGGTCAAGCCTGACCCCCATAGAGCGCTGATGAGGCCCAACCCCCCATCACAGGCCACCTCTCACTCAGCTGCATGGATGTCTTCTTAGAACATCTCACGGTTGCAACTTTATGCTGCTTATGTGATTTTCTTTTAACCTAATACTTATAAAGAGCTTCCTGTGAGCCAGTCACCATTCTGAGGTCTTTACATACATTAACTCATTTAATCTTTACAAGATCGTGAGGAGGTAGGTACTATTATTATTATTCCCATTTTGCAAATGTGGCTGAGCTGCGGGGACAGCAGAGGGTGCAGCAGGACAGTGGTGAGGGGTACTAGCCTGTCCCAGTGCCTATAGCAGTCCTGCTGGTGGCTCAGAATGAACTGGGCTGGAGGCTTTGGCACTGTGGTCTTCAGGATTAAGCAGACCGAGGGCCAAATCTTGGCCCTACCATCTTTTAGCTCAGACCTGGGCAAATCAGTTTGCCCGTCTGAACTTCCGTTTCCCCATCTGTGGTGCCACCATTGCCTAGTTGTACGTTCTTGGCTAAATCAACCTCAGTTGTCTCATTTATAAAAATGGGGTTGGTCTGAGAGTTAAGAAACATAGTGCAAGTCCAGTGGTTCACAGCCCTGTCATGGCATGAGTTCCCTTGGAAGCCAACTTTGAGATGGAGATTAGCGTGCAGGAAGTTTACGGGAGCCCTCTCCGGATCAACGCCTGTGGCGAAGGGAAGGCGGCAGGATTGGGCGGAGGGAGATGCTGGGCTGCAGCGCAGTCTCCACAATGCATCAGCCGACCCCAAGGGGCAGCCTGCAGTGGAGATGACCTTCAGAGTTATCCCAAGTTGAAGCGAGGGAGCTGGATCTTTACACCCTCTGCACTGGATGCAGGCTAACCTCCAGAAAGGGGCATGTCCTGGGGCTGGATGGCTCTCCTCAGCCAAGGGCAATCCCTGGACACGATTGACAGTGGACAGCACTCTGAGCAGCTGGGTTGGGGGCAGGGGGAGGGGAGAAATAAATCCTTGGTTCTGAAGGGGAAACTGGGTAGCAGATCGCAGTATCTACTACAGTGCTGGACATCTAGAAAGGACTTCATAAATATTACTAGTCATTGTCGTCCTTCCATGAATTCATTTTACAGATGTGGAAACTGAGGCCCAGAGAAGGAAGACAATATGTTTTAGCCCACCTGACAAGCAAGTGAGAGAACCAGGGCTTTAGCCCCTGGCTTTCTGATTCCAAAGCTTTAAGCAGCACATTTTCCCACTCTAAATTTTGTAAACTTTAAATTGTCACGAACGTATGAGTAGTTAGTATCATTAAGGCAGAAAGAAGGTACGGGTAATTTTCTTAAGACTTCTTGGTTAGGGGTAGAGCCAGGCTTGTGACCAGGCGATCATATAATGTATTGTCCAAACTTGGACATTTTTATGAGTAAAAGGGGGCACTTTTTAAAAATAACACTTTTATGTTGTACTGATTTTAAATTTACAGAAAAGTTGCAAAGATAGTACAGAGAGTTCCCATATACTCTCCGCCCAGATCCCTCTAATGTTAACTTCTTTCATTACAATAATACATTCATCAAAGCCAACATTCATACCTCACTGTTACCTAAACTCCAGACTTTAAGGTGGTGTCTGCCAGCTTTTTCTACTGTAAAGTTACCATTTTCCCCTTTCCCTAATTTAATCTTTGGAACACAAACATCAAGTTCGGCCCACACTCAGGACGGAGAACGGTCTGGAATTAAGCTCTACCTTTTGGAGGGGGACGTATCCACATACATTATTTGGAATCCTTCTGTACGGAAGATTTGTCTCTTCTTCCAAATGGAACATTTAAAATTATTATGCCAAGTGTCTATAGTTACGACAGGTATAAGCCAGGACTGTCTGGGGCCACCTTGGGACACAGCAGAGCTTAGATTAGGTAAGAGCTGAAGCTCTTGATTTGGAAGACCAAGAGTTAGAATTCTGGCTCTTCTACTGAATTGCTATGTGACCTTGCCCAAGTTGCCTCACCGCTCTGAACCCTGGATCTTGTTTCTTCCTAGGGTTTTTTGGGGGAGTAGATGAGCTAATGCCTGTAAAATGCCTGGCACAGAGCAGCCAGCAGTAAAAGTAGTTCACTGCCATCACTTAACATGTTCGCTTTTAAAAGTGAGGAAATGGAAGCTTGGAGAAAAGGAGGGATTTCCCCAAGCTCTCCCCTGCTGGGAGCAAACTCTTGCCCCTCTCTGCCCCTTTGCTTTCCCTGTCCTTCCTGCCAAGACTGTGCCCTTGAACATGAAGGTGTTGAGCTGCCTCCAAGAAGGCTGCCAGGCCCACAGCGGGGCACTGAGTCTCTGGAGTGAGAAGGTGGTGCCAGCATCCTCCACGCGGTGCCACAGGGAGGGGAGTGTAGGGGAGATTTGGATTCCTCATCCTGATGCCCACGGGACTGGTGGCATGTGGGGGGCAGCTGCCTGACTCGGTTTTAAACTCAGATTGAATTTCCAATTAAGGTAATCTTTGGGTTAGGAGGAAAAGCAGGGTTGTCTTTCTCCCAGGGGCTTTGGTGAGTAATCGGGCTGCAGAGAACAGAAAGCCTTCCCACCAGCCTTCAGGCCCAGGCAGGCCTAGGGTTTCTGTCTATTGTGGCCTCAGGCACCCTGCCCTGGGCTTACATGGAAGCTATCAGCTCAAAGTCTAGGATCAGGACAGCTTTCCCAGGGAGAAGGGGAAAGCTGAGAAGTCTCATCCCCTAAAATGGGCTGTGGATTGAAAATGATTCTAGATCTGTGCTGTCCAATATGGTGGCCACCAGCCATATGTGTGTGTCGAGCTCTTGACATGTGGCTGATGTGAATTGAAATGTGCTACAAATGTGAAACGCACACTGGCTTTCAAAGACTTAGTAAGAGGGGCTTCCCTGGTGGTGCAGTGGCTAAGAATCTGCCTGCCAATGCAGGGGACAAGGGTTCGAGCCCTGGTCCGGGAAGATCCCACATGCCGCAGAGCAGCTAAGCCCGTGTGCCACAACTACTGAGCCTGCGTGCCTAGAGCCCGTGCTCCACAACAAGAGAAGCCTACACACCAGAATGAAGAGCCATCCCCGCTCGCCGCGACTAGAGAAAGCCCATGTGCAGCAACAAAGACCCAACACAGCCAAAAAAAAAAAAAAAAAAAAAGTCTTAGTAAGAAAAGAATGTAAAGTAACCTAGTAATAATTTTTTATATTGATTACAGTTTGAAATTCTTAGTAAGAAAAGAATGTAAAGTAACCTAGTAATAATTTTTTATATTGATTACAGTTTGAAATGATTATATTTTAGATATAATGGGTTAGAGAAAATGTATTATTGTAATTAATTTCACTTGTTTCTTTTAGACTTTTTGAATGTGGCTACTAGAAAAGTTAAAAAAATTACACATGTGTCTCACGTTATATTTTTCTTGGACAGTGTTGCTCTAGACCCATTCAGGGCCCTAAGGAGATAGTCTAACTCCTTCACTGACCAGATGGGGAAACTGAGGTACAGAAAAGGACAAAGAGATACCCACAGTCACTGAGTGATCAAGGGGGAGCTAGCTTCATGGTTCCTGATTTTGTGACTACGAACTCTTTTTGTAATGCCTTTTAAGGTCATGGATACTGGGCTGTGGAGGGAAGCTGGGATATTTGGGGAGGTGGCTAAACTTTTCTGGTTGCCATGACAACACCCTGATAAATGACTCCCTTCTGGAAGGAGCACAGGGAGTGTTTCAGAGTGGGGCTTTGGCTCTGCCTCTTGCTGGCTAAATTTCATCTTCTCTCCAGACTTTAATTCTTTCATGTCTAAAAGGAGAATAATGGTATCTACCTCAAAGCGTTTTCACAAGGGTTAAATCAGAGACTGTATATGCAGCACTCAGCACAGAGCTGGAAGCAGGACTCAATGAGTGTTAGCTTCTGTTGTCATTGTCTAGGATTCTTGTTGTTATTGTTGTCATTGTGCCCCTGCAGCAGAGGCAGGGGCTGGCCTGCAGGAGATCTCAGCTGCCCCAGGGTGTTAGGTTTGGAATATCTCAGGTTTTTGACCAGGGTGGCATCAGTGTGGCCCTGAACACAGGGCCCCCTGAATTGGTCTGTCCTCTGCTCCAACACCTCCCCACCCCCATTTCAAACTACCCCACCCCCCACACACACAGACACACACCCAGATTGACCTTGGAAATTCCCAAGTTGAATGCAGGGTTAGAGTTGGCTTTGTGAGTTGCTGGGAGGTGAATTTCTTGGGTAAGTAGCTAAGAGCTTGGGTTATGGCATTGAACTGTCCCAGGTTTGAATCTGGGTTCAGCTACTTACAAGCTGTGTGACCTTAAGCAAGTTACCTCACCTTCCTGTGTCTCACTTTCCCTTTCAGTCAAACGGGAATTATGTTAATTCTCTTTCAAAGTACTGTTGCGGAGAGTAAAAGAGATGGCCCATGTAAATGGATTTTGCTTTGAAGGCATGCAAGGAGATATATGCTGTTACAATGAATCCGGTTATGATGAATCATTTTGTACTGATCTGAGTCTCCCTGAGAATGATATCACCCCAAGGGAAGCCTCTGTCTTCTCTCACAGTCCCTACAACTGTTTCCCAAACTTGCATCTTCTGCATGCCTGAGTCCCAATTTTTGCTATATCCATGTATCACCTCTGCTTTCCAATTTAATCTCTATCTTTAAATCAACTTACTTCAAAATATGTACAATTATTGAAAAGGAAGACTTTCGACTCCCTGTTGAAAGTGAGAGACACATAGCACGGGAAGTTCTGAAAGCAGAATGATGTTATTCAAGTCTGAGGTCAAACTATTAATTCCAAAGATCCTAATACTGAAGACTGCTTTCTTTTTGCTAAAAAGAGACATTGACAAGAGATTGACAGGTCTGAGAGACCTATAGGCACCTGACTGAGGTTTGTCTTTGACCAACAAGAAGAATGGTCTGATGCTATTTCAAGCTGTGACTTCACATCTGCCAATGCCCATTTCCAGCACCTACAGGGTGTGCAGACCATCCTGGGGTAGAGGGTCTGGCCCTAGGCTAGTTCAAGGTAGGTCTAGGTAATTGCCCATGTTCGAGCCTGTTTAATTTTTATTTAACAACAATCCATGTAGTCCTTATTTCTAGGAGCCAGAAGGATTCGAAGTACCTTACATATATTAACTCACTTAATCCTCAAAACAACCCTATGAGGAAGGTACTATTATTCCCATTTTACAGATGAGGAAACTGAGGCACAGACAGGTTAAGTATCTCAAACAAGGTCATTCCTCTGAGTAATGGCAAAACTGGGAGTTGAGACCCCAGAGCCAGGAGATCTGTTTCTAGAATGGTCTTAACTGTGATCTGACCTTTGGCTGGATTTCTTTCACAAACATTGATTAGCACTTACCCTGGGCCAGGCTTGTGCTGGGGCATTGGTCACCCAGTGGATCAGCATGGCCAGCATCCTCTGGGGACTCACAGCCTAGGGGCCAAGACAGAATGGGAATTGACACAGTCAGTGGTGGGTTAGAGGGACAAGTGAGCAAAGAGTTACTAACTGCCCCAGAGGTGGTCTGGGAGATACCCTGCAGGTGATGGGTGACTCTGCTTAGGAGTTTGCAGATGGAGACGAGGGAGAGAAAGGTCATTCCAGGTAAAGCCACAGAGGTAGGAACGTGTGTGGTTTGTTTTGGGAGCCATGAGTCATTGGCAGGGCTGGTGTGGGTGGGGAAAGAGATTAGAGATGAGCCCGGGAAGGCAGCCTAGCGCCAGGTGAGGACCGCTTTGAATGCCAGGTTAAGGAGTTTCGAACTTACTATGAAGCAGGCCTTGTTCTAAATGCTTAGCTAAATTCACTCGTCTAATTCTAACTGTGGCACATAGAGATTGTTAAAACGTGCTCCAAGTCACATAGCTAGTAAGTGATAGAACTATAATTCTGGCTCCAGAGTCTGATCTTATCCAGGACAGTTTCTGCCAGTTGAGATACAGTGAACTTCTCTCTTTCCTCTTTTTTTTCTTTTTCTTTTTTTACATCGTTCAGAAAAACATACTTGCTAAAATTTAAGGAAATTCAGAATAATAGAAGATAAAAAGTAATAAAACCCCTTTTCTTCTTCCACCTCTGTTGCACCTCTGAAGTAACTAACCATTGTTAACAGTTCACATATAGCATCCTTCCATTTACCTATTCTGGTTTGTGTTTTTTGTTTTTGTTTTCTACAACTGGGACTACCTACATAATGTTCTTCAGCTTGCTTTTAAACTTAATATGTTTTGAGATCTTTTCATCTTATGCACATACTGCCTTAATCTTTTTAACAACTGCATTATATTCCACAGTTTGGATGTACTATGATTTATTTATTTTTTTTCTTCTTTTTTTTGCGGTACACGGGCCTCTCACTGTCGTGGCCTCTCCCGTTGAGGAGCACAGGCTCCGGACGCGCAGGCTCAGCGGCCATGGCTCACGGGCCCAGCCGCTCCGCGGCATGTGGGATCTTCCCGAGCCGGGGGCTCAGCGGCCATGGCTCACGGGCCCAGCCGCTCCGCGGCATGTGGGATCTTCCCGGACCGGGGCACGAACCCGTGTCCCCTGCATCGGCAGGCGGACTCTGAACCACTGCGCCACCAGGGAAGCCCCATGATTTATTTAGCCAGATCTCTCTTGATGGAGATTGAAACCATCTCATGTTTTTACAATTACAAACGAGGCTGCAGTGAACATCCTTGGACCATATTCTTGCTCATGAAGCTGGTTAAAGGGATGGCTCAGCCAGGTACCTTATCCTATCAGGGATATTTGAGCATCACCAGAATGCATTGGAAATATAATGCCATTAGCCCAGGTCTTTGCAAGGGACTGACTCTTGACGTTCACGGTCAAAATGTAAATTCTGTGGTCTCCCCTGACAAGGTCTATGGTACTCTTGAGTGGATTAACACAAACAAGCAAAAATCCAAATCACCCCTGTCAAAGGTCCCACCACCCCTCCATATTTGTTTAATAGATATTTAAGAATAATTGTTGCAAGGTGTGTCAAGTCATTAGCCTGCTGGGGTGCCCCCATGTCTCTGCCTGTCCTTGCTTGCACAGATGTACTTTTATGGATTAAATTCCTAGAAGCGGAATTGCTGAGTCAAAAAGAATGGGCATTTTAATTATTAGCAGAACCCCAGTTAATCTCCAAAAGGACTGCACCAAATTTATAACCCCCTTCAGCAATGTACAGTTGTGTGAGGGCAGTTTTCCTCACACCATCACCAACACCATGATTATCATTCTTTTGCATCTTCGCCAAATAGTTTGAGGACAGTCAGGTGTTCCATGAACCCAGTGATCACCATCAACTGCCTAGGCCCACAGAGGCAAAAGTTTTCCCTTGTTCTGTTTCTGGCTCACCTCCAGAGATTCTTGAATATGCAGTTCCATCAGGGGGGATTAAACTCTCAGGGGGTGGCCTCAAAATGTTGGGAAGGCCCCCAGCCCCAGATTCCTGCCCCCCATCACATCCGTCCTTCAAGAATTGCCAGGTGGACAAAATCCCTTTGCTCCCAGAGACCGAAGGCTGGGATGAATGGAATTTCCTGAGTTGTCAGAGCTGGATGCTCATTGATATACATGAGGCAGCTGGGACTCTAAGGCTGCCTCTGAGCCGAGTGGTCTGTGGAGAGAGAAGATCTTGCCTGGGTCCCTGGCAGCAGGGAGATATTCAAACTGTTGAGGCAGTGTTTTGGGGGGAGCCAGGCCTTCCAAGCTTGGAGAGGGGAGAAGCAGAGAAAAGACAGCATCACTCCCACCCGTCCTCAGAAAAAGCCGGTCGAAGGACGTGGCCCAACGTGCTCATTTTACAGATGGAGAAACTGAGGCCTAGAAAGGGACAGCGACCCAGAGAGAGGAGCGTGGCCAGGGGGCAGAGTGTGGGAGGCTCTTCTGAAACCTCACTTGGTTTCGGGGTCACATTTAATAGGTCATTCCGGAAGAGGACAGGTCTCTGGGAGGTAGGAGGGAGCATTTTGTCTCCCCCACCCCCAGCCCTGTAAACTGTGCTTTCAGTATGACTCCGGAACCTTTCCAGCTTGATATTTCAGCCTAAACAGCAGTCAGAGAACAGACAGGCCAACAGCCTGCACCTTTGCGAGAAAAATTCCCCTTTCCTCCAATGCCAGGGTTTCCCCATGTCCCAGTGGAAGGTCTGACCATGTGAAGCCAGTGCTTGGCCCTGGCTGTGGCACCTGAGCTGAGCCCCAGCAGTGCCGGGGACTCAGGGGTCATGACCAGAAGGGCCTGGACACAGGGTGTTGGGATAACAGTAACAGAATAATAGTGGGGACCATAGGGTAAGCGCTTGAGGGCTCAGACTCAGGGTCAGGCTGCCTGCGTTCTGGTCCTGGACACTTGCTAGCCTTGCGGGCAAGTGACTTCCCCATAAACTTTCTGTCCCTCCATTTCTTCATCTCTAAGATGGGGATCATGAGAGGTCCAGTCTTGGGCATATGAGAGGATCAAGCACTTAGGGGGCCGGGCACAGGTCAGGGCCCTGTTCTCACTACTAGGTACCGGGCTCTGTGCTGATTCCCTTTATATGCATCATCTCATTTAATCCTCATGAGGGAGGTGCTATCTATTATATTAACCCATTTCACAGATGAGGAAACTAGCCCAAAGTCCCCAAATAACTGACACAACAGGGCTTCAAATTCTCTGATCTGAACTCTACCCCCTTAACCACTGTTGGAAGAGAAAGTCTTTGAGCTCCAACATTTTAGGTTACTATCCTGCCAGTCTGATATTCTGTGCCTTGACCTTGGTGCCTGGCCATCCTTTTGTATGGCAGAGTGGTTGAAAGCATGAGGAGATGGAGAAATTGAAGTTCGAATCCCACTGTTTCTTGCCAGCCTCGTGTGCTTGGTCCTTCCTGAGCCTCACTTTCCTCGTCTGTAGGATGGGGATAGTAACAGCCTGGCTCACTGTTGTGACGAGGACTAAATGAGATGATGTGTGTAGAGGATTTTACGTGGTCTCGGTGCTCGGTAAGGAGAGGCCAGTTTTATCATCATTCTTCTTACCCGGAGAGTCAGGTGGGTGGAACTCGGAGAGGCCAGCAGGCATTTCCTCCAAGCTTCGTCCTTCCCCAACTGCAGGCTGTTTCACTCCGCTGGGTTTCCACAGCCCAGTCCAACTTCCAGTTGACTTCCTAAGTCCACACCAGTGAGTCCCTGCCATTGGGAGAGGAGTTAAAAATAAAGCCCAGTCTTTAAATCCTTCAAGTAAACACCCAGCTCTCTAAAAATAGCGCCTTTGTAACGGGTCTCGGGAGCCAGGTGGGGATTGCGGGATGGAAATTGGCGAGGCTGGTTCTTGCTGACAGGCTGGCGGGGGCCAAGCCTCTACATCACCCCGCCTTGCTGCCGAGCGTCTGGGCTTGAGGGGCAACCAAGGTTCCCTTAGAATCTCCAGCCCAGAGCTGGCCACCAGCCCCTCTCACTGCCCCACTGTAAGGGCCCCTTATCAGCTCTTTCTGCCCTAAACTCTCCATGCAACAGCTGGAGTGAGATTTTAAAATGTTAAGCGTGACCACGCCACTCTAGTAAGCAAAACCTTCATGGCGTCTTCAGTTTGGTTTCCCCTGAAAGCAGAGCCTGAGACAAGGATTTGGGTGCAGGAAGTTGATTTGGGAAGTGACGCCAGGAAGGAGGAGGTGAGAGGAAGTGGATGGGTAGAGTGAGACAGGGAAGAAGGAAAAGCCAATATAAATGTGTGTTTTCGAGGCATCACGGCAGCCACAGGGACTGGGCTGGGCTGGGACCTCGGTACAGAACACACCCGAGGTTGTGCACCTGGAGGATGGGGCAGGGGCAGGGGTGGTAGGTGGGGAAAGCATTATCCACTGGCTCCAGTCCCCTATTCATTGACGATTTCCCCCAGGGGCATAAATCCACTGCACTTCCGGGTGTGCTTGCACTTGGGGTCGGGGTGAAGGGGCCTCCTGCAGCATTGAGAGCAGGCTCCAGGTAGAACTCGGGAAGCTTGGGTGGGACACTGGCAGTACTGGGGCATCTTCCCGTAGGTGGAACTGTCCTGCAAAGCAATGGGTGAAAGTGGGGGTAGACTGAGGGGCTGTGATGTGGGCAGCAGGGGTGTCTGCCCTTAGGAGAAATTTCAGATTCCCCTGCTTTGGCCCCCAAGACCCTTCCTGTCTGGCTCAAGCTTACCACAACAGCCCCATCTCACACCAGTCTCCCCATCACTCACCTCCAGCCTCAGTTCCTCCAAAGGGCCATTCTCTTTCCTGCCCATGGTCCTTTGCACGTGTTATTCCATGTGCCTAAAATGCTTTTCCCTTACTCTTGATCTTGCTAGCACCTCATTTATCAGGCCTCACCCCGCTCAAATGTTTCTTCCTCAGGGAAGCTCTGAGCTCTTTCCTAGTCTGGGTTCCCGGTTATATGTTTCCTGTGTGCCCCGGCCTCACCTGCCACCCCGACAATTGTCCCTACTCATTCTGTCTTCCTGACTACTTTGTATACTCCCAGAGGACAGCAACCCTGTCGGCTGCGTTCACTGCCAGGTGGCAGCACCCAGCACGGCACCCAGCACATATGTGGGGCTCAGGAAGCATTGCTGAATGACTGATGTTAGGTCTCCAACATCTCGTAAGGGGAGGCACCCTCCATTTGACTCAGTTAAGCTTTCAATCACATTTAACAAATATGTACTGAGCACCTGCTATGTGCCAGGGAGTGTTCTAGGTACTTAGGGAGGAAAACTTCAAGATCCTGGCCTGCATGGAGTTTACATTCTAGCTGGGGAGACAGCACAGTAGACATAATAAATAAATTTTAGAGCACATGGGAGGGGGCAAGTTGCCTTTCTAACTATGTGACATGAAGGAGTTGAACCAGTTAGCCAACCGGGTACCTGGGGGAAGAGCAGCCCAGTAGAGGGCAGAGTCAGGAAAAATCTCCAAGATTGGCATGTGCCTAGAATGTTCTAGAAGCAGCAAGGAGACCAGCGTGGCTGACATGGACTGAGAGAAGACAGTAGTATAAGAGGCCAGAGAGAGTGCAGGGGTGGGAAGGGGACAGGTCACTGCCAATGTGGGAGCCACTAGCTACAAGTGGCAATTTATTTTATTTTTTATTTTTTTATTATTATTTTAAAAATATTTATTTATTTATTTATTTGGTTGTGCGGGGTCTTAGTTGTGGCAGGCGGGTAGCTTAGTTGCGGCTCACCAGCTCCTTAGTTGCGGCACGCAAACTCTTAGTTGCAGCATGCGTGTGGGATCTAGTTTCCTGACCATGGATCGAACCCGGGCCCCCTGCATTGGGAGCGCAGAGTCTTACCCACTGCGCCACCAGGGAAGTCCCGGCACATGTGGCAATTTAAATGGAAATGAATTGAAATTAAATAAATGAAAAGTGCTCTCCTTCAGTCACAGTAGCCACATGGCAAGGGCCCCATGGCTACCGCGTCGGACGGCACAGAGGTAGACCGTTTCCCTCCTTGTTGAAAGTGTTGTAGACCCTGCCTCAGTGGGGCCTTGCAGGTCACTGTAGGGCATCAAGCTTGCCAATACATAACTGGGCACACATCCTGGGGTCCTTTCCTCACCTCTCAAAGTGGGTATGATAAAAGTATGCAAGGCCATTTGGTTCAGCGCCGGCCAAGGTCACAATGCCTTTCCCATCATCCTTGCCGAACGGCCCTTTGGTCCCTGCTTCTGTGTCTCCAGGTGTAAGAAACTCACCACCTCTTGAGCCAGTCCAGGCCAACTTTGCAGCCTTGGCTTTTAGATTTGCTCAAACCAGGAGAATGCTCTGCTTCTCTGTCGCTTGATTCGTTGGTCCCAGTTCTGCCCTCGGCGACTGTGTGGGTTAGAAACGTGTTCACCTGCAGGTCACAGAACCTGTCTTCAGCACTGGGCTTGTATCTTCTCACAGAAGAAGATCAGAGAGGCAGTGCAAGGCTGACGTGGCAGCTCCAAGATGCCCTGGGGGACGCACCCCTCTGTCTTTCCCTCCTGCTCTGCTTAGAATGTAGTTTCTGTCCTTGTACTCAAAGGTGGTCCCAGCGCCCCTAGCTTCACCTCCACATCCAGGGCAGAGGTCGGAATGCAACAGCTTCTCTTGATGGGGAAGGAAGCCCCCCCGGGGACTTTCATCTCCTTCTCCAGAGTGGGTCACATGGCCTTCCCTGGATGCAAGGAATCTAGGAAGGTGGATGGTTTTAGCTGGACACATTGCTTCCCTGAACAAGATTAGGCTTCTGTCAGGAGGAAAGAAGGAGAGAATGGATATTTGGTGAGCGGTTAGCAATGCCTGCCTTGGACATCCCTGCGGAGATGTAAAGATTGTGATCTTAATGCCTCTGAGAGTCTTCACTGGCCTAAACGTCTCCAGCCCCTTTCCTCAGCCCCTGTTTTCAAATCTCATCACTTTCTCCGTTTTCCAGGTGGAGAAACAGAGGCACAGACATCATTTAGTGATCGAGAGCGTGGGTTTTAGGGTCAGATAACACTGTTTCGTTCAACAGGTCACTTCCCTGAGCCTCAGTTTCCCCAACTGTGGAATATGGTGGAAATTAATAGAATACTTACTGGTGAGGGTGTTGTGAGGGTAAGATGAGATAGTCCACGTCAAGTACTAGCCACAGTGCCTGGCACACAGCCATCACTCAGTAGTGGCAGTTGTCATTTTTATTATTATAACTATGCTTCCTCTTGCTTCAGTGATTCCTTCCGGTGTTGATGAATGAGGAACCAGAGACCGCAGACTGGGGGAGCTCTCTGCCGGGTCCCCCAGGTGTTTCCATTGTCCCAGCAGTCACCCCAGGGAGAGCCTGTCTCCTCTCGTCTCCAGAGGGGTGTGGAGTGGGACCACAGAGAGGAGGGAGGGGCTGCAGTGAGGATCCATCTCTAAAGCCACCTTTGGCCAAGCAGATCCCTCGTGAGGGCTATTGCATTACTGCCCACGGGCTCTTCCCATCAGCCCCGGCTCCGTGCAACCCTATCTGGGAAGGGGGTATTACCCCAAGGTCACGGCAGCCCACTGCCCACTCCGTAACCCCACAGGACTTGAGGTAGCCTTGCCAGAAGCCTGGCCAAGGACAGGGTCCTCTGAGCTCTGACCCACCAGGTAGGGTCAGAAATGCCACAGGGTGGGTCCTTTCAGTGGGAATTGGTCAGAGGTTCACCTGGGCAGCGCCCCACCCCTGTAGGGCCCAGGCATAGATAGTTTTTCCCTGAGCACCCCAGCTGGGGTGGAAATAGAGACCAGCACCACATGCCAGAAAAGCTGGCCCTGGAGCCCTAATTCGTTCTTCCTTTACATTTTTAAAAGGTTATATATTCATGTGGTTCAAAACCCCACAGTTAGACAAAAATGTAAAGTTTATCTTCTTTTCCTGTTCCCCTCTGGTTGCCACCTCCACCCCTGGTCAACTGTTACCTGCAGTTTTTTCTTTTCCTTCCAGAGTTACTTTATGCTTATATTAAGGTGAAACTTATGTTTGACCTACAAAACAGCGATTTCACATGGTTCCACCTAATGTAAGCAAATGCAGAGATTCCTGTTTTCCTCCTTCTGCCACAAAAGGTAGCATATTATACATATTCACCTGAACCTTGCTTTTTTCTCTTTGCTGTGTGTATATATCAGAGAGCTTTCCAGATCTTTCCAAATAAAGAACTTTATGCGTTTTAACTCCCACATAGTATTCCATTATATAGCTGAATCATCATTTATTTAATCAGGCCCCTGTTGTTGAACATGATTGTTTAGGTAGTTTCCCGAATTTTGCCATGTGAGATAAAGCTGTGCATTCATTATTTCACCCATGGATCAGTATATCTCTAGAATAAATTCCCCCAAGTGCAATTAGTGGTCAAAGTCTCTCTGTAGTGGTTGTGCCTTCTTATCTTCCCATCCACATTGTAGGAGGGTGAGAAGGCTGTCCCGACGTGCTGAATGATCCTGGGCAAGTCCCTGCCCTCTGTTGGTCTCCGTGTCCCGGGACACTGAACCGTCCTTGCCTTGTTTTGGGGAAAAACAGAGACCCAGAATTGGCTTTTTGCTTGGCCTTTCCCACACCCCAGCCACGTGCACATTGTTACCACGGCTTCTTTGGGAGATGACTTCAGCCCGGACCAAGGCCAAGGCAGCCTAGTGCGGTCAGCACAGAAGGGCAGGCAGAGGGACCCGCGTGGGCAAAGGCACAGATGCGGGACCACGTGGGGTAAGGCAGCGTTTCCCAAATGCCAGTCACTGATGTACACCTTCCTGAGCTGTGCCATAGCCATGTACCCTCTGGATTATTATTTCCTTACTATGTAAAAAAACCTTAACTTTCTTAAGCCTAAATTTATTTATTTATTTATTTGTTGGCTGCGCCTCGCGGCTTGCAAGATCTTAGTTCCCCGACCAGGGATCGAACCTGGGCCCACAGCAGTGAAAGCGCCGAGTCTTAACCACTGGACCACCAGGGAATTCCCTAAATTTATTTTTATAAAGCATCTACGGTCATTACCATAGATAGAAATGCAGTGTTACGTAAAGAGAAGTTAGTGGAAAAAACAAAAACACAACCAGACAATACCCAAAGAAAACCAGAAAAACATATGCACAAGAAAAGGAGAAAAATACGGTGAAGCAAAACGTCATTAAACCATCCCCAGTGCGGTTGCCTACAAAGCTCAGATCAAGGCTGCTTGCTGCTCTGCTCTCTCTCTCTGTTAAAAAAATGGAATATAAGACTCATTAAAGGTATATAAACATTAAATGAGACTTTCTCATTGAAGAAATCAGGATGGTTGACTTTGAATCTTAAAGGAACAGTGTTATCTGATGAATGTCCTGGTACCACCTATCATTTTTCGTCCTGTCAGTAGTAAGCTTTTGAGTCATTGGCCTGAAGGACAGATTTCTCCTCTCCCTCTTTCCAGAGCCTGAAAGGGAGGGAAAGCCAGTCTTTAGCCGGGCAACTAGACTCTGGAGTTCTGGATGGGAGGACCCCAAGCTTAGACCTTATACACAGTAGGCACTCACTAAATGCTCGGCAGTGACTGATTCATTAATGGGCCTGAGGGGCTCTTATGAAAGAGGAATGGACATTCAGACTAACAGTGCCTTCCTGAATCTTGTCCAAGGAAAGCAGATGTCCTGCTCTCACTCTCGCCTCCTGTGGCAGACGGTTTACCTCAGGGCTGAAGCTTGCTGGTGGAACACTGGAACAGGAGTCCCCCCAGACTGGAGAGGAGGAGCACAGGAGTACCATTGCTACTCTCCTCATCCTCTTCCATCCCTTCATTTAAACACACAGTCACAGAACAGATCAGGCACAAGTTTATTTCTCACGCATGTAAAATCCAAAATGGGTACCCTTCTCAGTGGGCAGCTCTCCTCCAAGCAATGATTCAGAGACCCAGGCTCCTTCCATCTTGTGGCTCTGCCATCTTCAACATACGGCTTCCAAGATCATAGTGCTCTCTGCATCAAGCCAATGAAAAGGAAAAACACCCGCAAAGAGGCAGTGGAAGGTTCTTATTGGCCAGGAAGTAGGGCACATCATGTCTTCTCACATTCCATTGGCCAGAATCTAGTCACGTGGCCACACCTTCCTGCAAAGGAGGCTGGGAAACAGTCCGGGTGTGTGCCCAGGAAGCAGAGGAAAGGGGTTTGGTGAACTGCTATCTAGTCTCAGCAATGTTTAGTGAACGTGGCATTCGAGGCTCTTTATCATTTGCCTCCATCCTAATTCTTCATTCACTCATGACATTGTCAGGCTAAACTTTTCTCAGCTTCTTAAAACACTCGGTGTGTGTCTGTCTGTGTGTCTGTGTATGTTTTAACACCTTTTTGTGCCTTGGCTCCTGCAGTTCCATCTATTCAGACCACCCTTTCCTCGCTTCTTTCTTCTCTTCTCCATCTGACTAGCTCACACAGACATGGAAATAAGCCCACAGCCTCAGAATTGGAAATAAGCCCACAGCCTCAGAATTTAAAATAAGACTTTGTCATTTTCCTAGGACTACATGCAGGAAGAAGAGAGGATGCCTGTACACAGCGTGGAGGTGTCCCCTTCACCTCCCCTAACTCCTTCACAGAGCAAAGCGCAGGTTTCCACAGAAGCCGCCTGAGACCCACTCCGAGAATTGTCCTGTGATAAATAGGGAGGGGAGATCCTGAGGTCAGAGATGGCAGACGTCAAGTGCTTTTTGTCAAAAAAGCTAGTAACCTGTTTTTCAAAGGGGGAGGGGAGAGAAATTGCCCAGGTAGGAGGTAAAACATAAGGATCTGAATCTGCTGAGACAGTTAGCTTTTTTTCTAGCTCATGTCTATTCTGTGAAGTAATGTGCTGATTAAACAGCTCTTGGAGCGTCTGGTGGGTGGTGGGTGGCTGCTTCCTTGAGTTTGCCAATTTCCATGGTGTAGGTACTGCCACAGTGGCTGATCTCAAGCTACCAGTGTCCTGTCAAGAGCTTGCCTGGGCCATCTCCAGTACATGTTTAGTATCAGGCTTGATTTCTCCATCCCTACTTTGCTTCAGGCTGTAGCTCAGAGGTCTCCTCTGCAGGCAAGTTTACCGTGTCTGTTCTTCTTCTGGGTTTCCCATTTTAAAAAGCCTGAACTTTCCCAACTAGATTATTTTCCTGTAGGTTTTCTCTACTGGCCTATAAGCGCCTTATGGCCAGAACTCTGATTTTAAGTTTCTTTATATCCCTGTTATGTTGTCAGATGCCCGCACTTAGTAGGCACCCAGGGAATGCCTATAGAAGGCAGGCAGGCAGGGAGGATGGGAGGAGGTGGAGCTGAAGAGCCCGGCCACGGAGGCAGATCCCACTCTGTGACTTGTTGGCAGTGTGACCTCAGGCAAATCCCTTCACCTGTCTCGGCCTGCTTCCACATCTGTAAAAAGCTCCTCTATTTTCCCCTGCTCCAGCTCAGCCAGGCCTATCACTGAATAATAATTATGATAATAATAGTCATAATGGCTGCCATTTATTCATTCAACAAATTTTTATTAAGCACTTGCTGTGGGCCAGGCCCTGTTCTTGGTGCTGGAGATTCATCAATGAACAAAACAGACAAAAATCTGTTCCTTGTGGAGCGTACTACATTTGTAGTACGTTCTACATTTAGCGTTCTAAATGTAGCATTCTACATTTGCAACGTGCCATGAACTGAACGGAATTTCACAGGCATCTCATTTGGTCTCCGGCAGCCCTGAAGAGCGAAGGTATCCTTTGCTCTATTTTATTGCTGCAGAAAGTGAGGCGAAGTAGATCGTGTGAGTTACCACGGGTAAGCCAGTGCATAAGGGGTGGAGATGGGACTTGGACCCTTGATTCTGGTCCAAAACCTGGTTCTTAGGCATCAGAACATGCCCTTCCCAAACCCCAGGCCCCCTTCCTGCCCACCTCTCTGCCTTTGCTCTGCATTTGATCAGTTCCCTTTGTCACATCCCTCAGGCCCACCCAAGACCTGACCGCTCCCTGATGGTGTCTGTTCTATCTGAATCCTGTCTCCAAATGCTTCCCTGTTACCGGACCAACCATGGTTGGTCCCCAGGCATGGACCCACATAAAGAGCCCAATACATATCTCTTAACTAATGCATTGAAATCCTTAATTTTTTCCTTGGACTCTAGCTCAAGTCTTGATTTTACATGTCTTCATCGTAAGGGTTATTTTTTCTTCCTGGGAAATCTGAAAGTCGATCTGTTGGAAACAAAACCTCAGCAGCTCTTGTGTGCTGAGTATGGTGTTCATCTCTTGCAGGGCTGGCTTACAAAGATGACAGACAGTCGCTGTCGGTGACAGTTGGCACCTTAGTTGTGGTCAAGGCTGGGATGACCACGCTGCCTCGTGTGCCTGAGGTCGCCCTGGATCATGCTGGGTATAATTATAAACAGACCCCCTTTCACCCTCAGGTGCCCTGGTTTGAATGATAAGCTCTCCGGTCACCCTAAACAAATCCTGAGGACATGACACCCCCTGCCCCAGCCCTTACTGCTCTAAGCACTTTGCAAATACCCGCGCATTTAGTTCTCCCAATTCTGTGAGGTTGGTGCTGTTATTCTCCCATTTCACAGATGGGGAAACGGAGGCACAGAACTGTAAAGTAACTTGCTCAGGGTCACACAGCTAGGAAGAAGCAGGGCTAGGATGGGAACCCCAGTCATCTGGTGCCAGAGCTCCCCCGTTCAGCCACTGCCTCAGCGAGAACTTCTCTAAGAGGTCTCCCCTGAGCCCGTGCTCTGGGCTAGATGTGTCTTCCCCTTCCCACCCCACCAGGAGCCATGGACTCGTCTCAGTCGTGACTGCTGTGACATGGTTTGGGGATAGAGGAAGACAGCAACGTGGTCGGAATCTCCTCTGGGACCCTCACACCTGACACAGTGCCTGAGGCCAAATAAAATCTCTGGAAATGCTTTTCGAAGCAAGGGATGCGATTTTCCAGGGCTGGGGCCGGGGTTGGCCCCTCCCTGCGGTTTCTTCCTCCCCGTGTGGCAGCAGGGTTGCCAGCCCCCAGGAGCATATGGAGCTGCCTGGAATTCCTTCCTAAGGCTCCTTATCAGTTTTCAGAGCAGCCTGGGGGGTGAGGGGGTTGTCAGGGACCTTGGGGGCTGCTCTGGGAAAAACTGGAATGCCACAGCGGAGTCCCACCTGGGGAGGGGCCAGAGGCTGGGGAGGGTGCTGGGCCGGGAGGGCTCAGCTGTCAACATTCCTCCAGCTCACAGAAAGCTCTCCTGTGCGCCTTGTCCTTATTTAGACAGGAGATGTCTGCTGACTTGGGCCTTGTGGGATGCCATGGCCGGCTGGCTCACCGGGCGGGTGGGGTGGGCTGAGGTGGGGAGCAGAGCACACCCAGAGCCAGGTCAGCGGGCTCTCTGCGGGCAACCCCAGTAGACCCAGGTGGGAAGACGAACCCTTGGGGTGAAGAATCACTCTCTAAGTAATAGTAACAAAAGTAGCAGCTACCATTGATGGGCTACCCACTATGCACAGGGAGGCATGCTAGGCTAGCCTGTAAGTTCTAGGAGGTGAGTCTCTTCTGTTCACTGCTGTACCCCTAGATCTAGCCCAGGACCTGGCAACGGTAAGTGCTTAGTAAATACTTGTCACGATCAAATGAGTTTACCTTTCACATGCCGCAGTTCACTTGATCCTCACAATAATTCTAGGGGCAGCTAAGTGCTATTATTAACCTGAATTACAGATGGTGAAACTGAGACTTGGAGAGGTTCCACGACTTGGCAAAGGTCACACAACTTGGACGTGGAGGAGCTGGGGTTTGAAACCAGGTCGTCTGACACCAATATTAATGAAAACTCCAACATTAATATTAAAAATTATTTAATATGAATCTTATTTCGGTGTTCACCACACTGGAATTCCTGGCTTTCCCCGTTTATTGACTGTGTGAGCTGGATGGCTTATCTAACCTTCTCATCCTTAGTTTTCTCACCTGTAAAATGGGAATTGGTAGTGATGTCTACCTTAGAGAATACTGTGAGCGTTAAATGAAATAATACATGCCAATATCTGAGCATAGTGCTGGCACATAGTAGGCTCTCAACAAGAATTGTTCTTCAAATGACTGTACCATAATTGAATCAACTACTTCCCCACTTCTTGCTTTGGCTTCATTTCCAATCTTTTGCTGTTGCAAACAGGATTGCAGTAAATACCCTTGTATGTGTGTCATTTTGCACAATTTGAGTATGTCAGTTGGCCAGATTCCCAGAGGGGAAGCACCAGCACAAAAATATGTAGATGTTAAATTTCTAAAGAAAAAAAGGTTGAGCAGTCTGAAATGATAAACATGAATATATGGAAACATGAAAAATTATGTGAGTGAAAAATGTATAATAGTGAAAGCTAAACTTTTCTAGTGCACACTCAGTGCAAAAGGCACTGTTCTAAGCCCTTTCTGTATATTAATTCCTTTAATTTTCATAACAACCCTATGAGGTATGCATTATTATTATCCAAATTTGTAATAGTTGTCTATCACTGCCTAAAAAATTATCCCCAAACATAGCAGCACGAAACAACACATTTTTCTTATCTCGCGGTTTCTGTGGGTCAGGTATCAGGACGTGGCTGGGCTGTGTCCTCTGGCTCAGGGTCTCCCATGAGGCTGCAGTCAAGGTGTCAGCCGGGGCTTTGGTCCCATCTGAAGGCTCCCCTGGGGAAGGATCCACTCCACCCTCACGCACATGGTTGTTGGCAGGATCCAGTTTCTCGTGGGCCATTGGACTGAGGCCCTGAGCTGCTTGCTGATGTTGGCGGGAGGCTGCCTTCAGTTCCTTGCCACGTGAGCCTCCCCAACATGGGAGCTTGCTTCGTCAAAGCCAGCAAGAGTCTGCTAGCAAGAGCAAAGTCACCATCTTTTGTAAACTAGTCATGGAAGTGATAGCCTATCACCGCTGCCATAGTCTTTTTGTTAGAAGCCTGTCACTGAGTCCAGCCCATACTCAAGGGGAGGGGATCCCATAAGGGTATGAATACCAGGAGGCATCTGAAAATTCTTCCTGCCACACTCACTTTTCAGAAGAAATGGATGCACAGAGAGGTTAAGTGATTTGCCCAGGTCACACGGCTAATGTCTGAGTCAGGGTTTTCAGACCTGGGTAGCATGACTTCAGATTCCATGCTCTTAAAAACTGGCCCTCAGGGGGCTTCCCTGGTGGCGCAGTGGTTGCGTGTCCGCCTGCCAATGCAGGGGAACCGGGTTCGCGCCCCGGTCCGGGAGGATCCCACATGCCGCGGAGCGGCTGGGCCCGTGAGCCATGGCCGCTGAGCCTGCGCGTCCGGAGCCTGTGCTCTGCAACGGGAGGGGCTGCGGCAGTGAGAGGCCCGCGTACCGCAAAAAAAAAAAAAAAAACTGGCCCTCAAATTGAATCTTTATTGTGTTCACAGCTCTGTTAAAAAATAGATGTACACGTGGAAAGGCTAGAAAAGAAGGCTCAAAAGCTAACATAGCTATTGTTTTGGCACAGTGGGTTCCCGTGCTGTTGCTTTACTGTTACTCTTTTCATAATTCATAAAATGTGATTTTAAAATCTGGCGTAGACTTTTAAATATTTATTTATTTGGCCGCGTCGGGCCTTAGTTGTGACACATGGGATCTTCGTTGCTGCATGCAGGATCTTTTGTTGCAGCGCGCGGGCTTCTCTCTAGTTGTGGCTCACGGGCTTCTCTCTAGTGTGCACAGGCTCAGTAGTTGCGTTGCATGGGCTTAGTTGTCCCGCAGCATGTGGGATCTTAGTCCCCCGACCAGGGGTCGAACTGCGTCCCCTGCATTGGAAGGTGGATTTTTAACCACTGGCCCACCAGGGAAGTCCCTGGTGTAGACTTTTTAAAAAGGAAGTCTCCCTGTGCAGCCACCTCATCCAGAAAAGGCCTCACTGCTGAGACCTGGGTTCCAGATTGGACTGCAGGGCCCAGTCCTATGTGGGGAGGGGGAGCAAGGGCTGAGGTCCCCTCCCTGTCACTTCACTGGCTGCCGAAATACAGCCAGACTTTAGTCACATGTAGTCAGCCAGGCAATTCCCAGGTTCCGATGGACTAACCTTTCTTTGGGCAAGTTGAGGGTATCACTGCTGGTAACCACTAGCCCTGGGCTCTATGATAGGCAGGATGAACGCTAGGGATGCCCACGCCCCTGGGGGAAGAGGCGTGGTTGTGGCCAGTCCCAGCTGCTGGGCTCTTCTGGCTTAACTGAAGTGTGTAGCAGATGCGTGGGTCAGCAAAGGCTCTGATGCCAGACAGATCTGGAATCATGTTCCAGCCGGCTCTGGATCTCACTAGCTATGAGCCGTGGGCAAATAATTTCCTGAGCCTTCCTTTCTTCTCCTGTACAGTGGGTTGTCCTGAGGATGACATCAAGACATCCTGTGACACTGAGATCACAGAGGTTGTTGTGGTTTCCTGTTGCTGCTGTAACAAATTACCACAAACTTGGGGGCTTACAGTACAGATTTATTCTCTTACAGATCTGGAGGTCAGAAGTCTGAAATCAGTCTCAGTGGGCTAAAGTCAGGGTGTTGACAGGGCTGGTTCCTTCTGGAGGCTGACAGGAGAATCCAGTTCCTTGACTTTTCAACTTCTTGGTGGCTGCCCCCATTCCTTGGTTTGGGGCCCTATCCTGCGTCTTCAAAGTGCATCACTCCAGTCTCTGCTCCATCATCACATCATCTTCTCCTCTCCTGTGGTCCCATCTGCCCCTGCCTCCCTCTTATAAGGACACTTGTGGTTACATTTAGAACCTGCTTGTATAATCCAGGATAATTCCTGCATCTCAAGATCCTCAGTTTAATCACATCTGCAAAGGCCCTTTTGCCATATAAGGTAACATTCGTTGGTTCCAGGGATTAAGACCTGGATATCTCTGGGGACATTATTCAGCCGACCGCAAAGATCAAGTATCTGGCACATAGTTAGCACTTAGTAAACAGCAACTCATTACTTTGCCTCCCCCTTAGAGGCTGCAGGGTGGGGCGGGGAAGGGGTGTCACTTAACCCACCCACACATGGTGAGTGTGAGCCCCCTTCCCAGCTGGGCTGGCGGCTCTTTTTCAAGAAGGGGAGAAAGGTTTCTGTAAAGCATGATCTGGAACAGGTCACTGCCATGGCCTGGGGATTTCAGGCTGGGCTTCCAAGGTCGGGAGGTCCTACCTAGGGTCTGAAGGGGGGGCACAGCCCCCTTGACTCAAAACCCATGCCCCTCCACTTCAGCTAAAACAAATTCACTTTCTAAAATTTTCAAACACTTGCATAGAGCTTTCTATGTGCCACGTCCTGTTCTAAATGCTTTATGTACATTCACTCTATAATCCCAACAACTCTATGAGGCAGGGGCTATTCATATCCCCAGTTTACAGATGGAAAAAAATCAAAGTACAGAGAATTATGTAAGCCACCCACAGTCAAAAAACAGTGTTCTTAACCACCTCAAAATACCAAAATATTAACAGCAATTTTTCTTTTTTCAAAAAAATCTGCTTATTTTCCAATTTTTTTGATGATGAAACCATATTATTTTTACTACATATTTTATATACTTATAATATATAATATAAAAATAACAAAATACAAATTATGAACATGTAACCCACCACATGGGCTTTCTCCTGCCCCGTAGCCTTCTGTTTGTTCTCAAAACTTTTCACCTTGTCTTATCTCTGACCAGACTCTACATCTTTCCAGAGCAGGGGCCATGTCTGGCGTAATGTTCATTATAATAATAATGGGCAAGTGACTTAACCTCTCTGTGCCTCAGTTTCTTCATCTGTAAAATGGTTGTGGTGCCTATCTCCTAGGGAGGTACGAACCCGTAGTTTATTTCCCATTTTTTCTTATTAGAAGTAATGTTTCTAGATCTAAATGTAAGAAATAAACTATAAAACCCTGGGGATAAAATATAGTAGTAAATCTTCGGATGTTGAGCTAGGCAAAGCTTTCTTAGATATGACACCAAAAGCACAGGCAACAAAGGAAAAATAGATAAATTGGACATCATTAAACTTAAAGACTTCTATGCTTCAAAGGACACCATCAAGAAAGTGAAAAGACAACAGAATGGGAAAAATATTTTCAAATCATATATTTGATAAGGGACTTGTATCTAGAATATATAAAGAACTTTTACAACTCAATAATAAGACAAAAATTTGAAAACAGGCAAAGAATCTAAACATTTCTCCTAAGAAGATTCATAAATGGTCATTAAGCACATAAAAACACGCTCAGTATCATTAGCCATCAGGGAAATGCAAATCAAAACCACGATGAAATGCACCTCACAAACCACTAGTGTGACTAAAATTTAAAAATGGATAATAGTAAGTGTTAACAAGGAGGTGGAGAAATTGGAATCCTCATATGTTATTGGAAGAAGGTAAAATGTTGCAGTCAATTCAGAACCAGTCTGGCAGTTCCTCAAAAGGTTAAAAAGAGTTACCACATGACCCAGCGATTCCACTCCTAGGCATATACCCAAGAGAAATGCAAACATACCTCCACCCAAAAACTTATACATGAATATCCATAGAAGCATTATTCATAGTAACCAAAAGGTGGAAACAACCCAAATGTCCATCAACTGATGAACAGATAAACTAAATATGGTTTATCCACACAGTGGACCATTATTTGGCAATAGAAAGGAATGAAGTATTATTTATGCTACAACGTGGGTGAACCTTGAAACAATGTTTACATGACATATCCTTCTACAAATGCATATTTAAATCCCAATTTTTTGGCAGTCCTTAGCATTTTGGAAGGGAATTGCTGGTAAACATCATTATAATAATAACAAGAACTGTAACAATAATGATAGCTAATATTTGTTAAGTGCTCAGTTTATGCTAAGCACTTTTGTGCAATCTTATTTCAGGCTCCCAGTAATTTTGTGAGTTAAATATTATTAACCCCATTTCACAGTTGAGGAAACTGAGGGCAGAGAGCAAAGGTCCGGTACCCAGAATATGATGGACGTGAACTTGTACCCTTAATCCCTCTGGTGAAGAGTTTCCCAGCAGAGCTTAGCACACGTTTGCCAAATGAATGCAGTCCGGGCAAGACTGGACCCTTATCTACATCCTTGTTGGAGGGCAGGGGAACTTTCTCCCAGGGAGCTATCTGGGCAGGTGGCTGGACACCCCAGCTGTGGTTCCTCCTCGAGTTTACTCTGACCATGATCGTTCTGGGGGGAAACGGCTACAGCCAGCCAGAGCTAGGGGCGAGGGGCTATTTTGGGAGAAGACAGGGCGGTGGCATCTGAAGCATCCCCTCAGGAAGACTTGGCTGCACTGCCCTTATCAACCACCTCTGCAGCTTCAGAGAGGCTGGCAGAGGCCTGAGTTGGGGGCTCTGATTATCTGCCTCTGTCCTCCAAACCTACCATGGGCTCCTTGTTCTGATGGATTTCTGAAAAATTTTTAAGTGAACAAATCAGAGACATTAAGTACATTCAGGTTTTTTGTTTCAGTCGTCTAAAAACAACCGTGCTTCTTATATATTTTATTAACAAGCACCTAGATAGCACTTCCTGTGTCCTGGCTACTGTTCTAAGGGCCATATGACTGTTTATTCATTTACTCCTTATACTGTTTCTCTGAGGCAGGTGCTGTTATTATCCCCATTTTACAGATGAGGAGACTGGGGCTCAGGGGGCTCAGACTTGCCCGAGGGTATTAGGAGCAGAGCCAAGACCTGACCCCAGACAACCTAGCCAGAGCTGCCCCCTCTTAGCCACACCCCCATGCAGTTTAAGGCTTTGCTCTGCACCCCTGTCCATCCACTGATTTTCAGAGATGTTGTGTAGTTGATCTGGCAGGGCTGCATTAAGCTGTGAGCTCCTCAGGCGGCTGCTGGGTCTGATTTTTCCCCATCCCTGGTCCCAGCACGTGGAAGACCTGGCCCAGTTAGTTAGTGCCAGGAAGGCCGCAGCTCAGTGTAATGGGGAAGAGCTTGGGCAGGTGCACTTTCTAGCTGTGTGACCTTGAGAAAGTGACTTCACCTCACTGAAGTCAGATGTGTAATTGTGGCCACAGCACAGAGCTGGGCACAAAGTGCTCAACCAATAACAGATTAATATTATTAATAAGAGTAGTAGAAGAGACCGTTATTCAGTGGATGCATTAGAACAGAGGTGGGCAAACTTTTCCTGTAAAGCACCAGACGGTAAATATTTTTGGCCTTGCAGGTCATGGACTTCGGTGGCAGCTACTTAACCCTAGATAATAGTAAACAAATGGTTGTGGCTCTGTTCCAATAAAACTTTACATGGACACAAATCTAAATTCCATATAATTTTCACGTCATAAAATTACTCGTTTGGGTTTTTTACCACACCTTTAAAAATATAAAGAGCATTATTAGCTCACAGGTGGTACAGAAACAGGCAGCGGGCTAAATTTGGCCTGTTGCCCTAATTGGCTGACCCCTGCAATAGAATGTGAGCTCTACAAGGGATTTTTGGATACTTGGTTTGCTGTTTTAGTCACAGTGCCCAGAATAGTGCCTTGCACATAGTAGGCACTCCATAAAGTTGTATTGAATGAATGAATCTGGATGTTGAAGTGGGTCTTGAGCTGGCCCTTTAAGGCTGGGAGGTGGAAGGACTGAGAAAGAACATTCCAGAGGGGAGAACAGCCAGAGCAAAGGAGTCAGGGGTACATCCTCTGGGTTTCTCCCTTTGGCCCAAGGAAGCCATCGGTGGCCTGATGGAGCCTGGGCAACAAGGCCAGGTCTACTGGGGCAGTAGGGGTCTGGGGTGGGCAAAGGAGTCAGGGGTGGGGCTGGATACTCTCAGAAGTGCTTCCACTGGGTTTTTGCCCTGTCCCATCCTTGAACCACCAGCAGCCCTATTTTTAACCCTGCTGACGAAAGAAAGTCTAAGTCTGTTGAAATCAAGAAGGGTGACTGATCCTTGCCCCACCCCCTGCCCCAGTTACTGCTCCTTCCCTTCCCCGCATCAGGGGCAGAGCCATCCTAGGAGACCCTCCCCAAGAAACATCAAAGTGGTCATAGGAAAAGAAATGGTTCCTGCGCTTCCCTAGCAGGACCTGGACTCAGGGAGGGATCCTGGTGCTTGAAGAGAGCCTCTCAAGGCTCCTGGGGGGTTGAGCAGGCTGAGAACTGCCCAAGAGAAAGCTGGCTTTTCTCTCTGTCTGACTAGTGCGTGCTTCTCAAATTTCAATGAGCAGTGGAAGCAGCTGGAGGTTTATAAGATACAGATTCCTGGGCTCCTCCTAGGAAATTCTGATTCAATAGATCTGGGGTGGAGCCCCCAAAGCTGCATTTTCACCAAGCGCCCGGATGATGAGGGGCTGGGGGGTTGGTGCGTGCACCACGCTGTGAGTGCCACTGGACCAGAAGATAGCCTTTGGGGCACAGCAGTTCAGCCTGCCCTGGTAAGCTGCCAGATAATACCCCATCAAGGCTGCCTCGGGCCGAGAATTTGGAGAGCCTTGAAGGCCACGCTAAGTAGTTTGGACTTTATTTTCAGCACAGTAGGAAGCCTTGCAAAGATTTTCAGCAAGAGGTGAGGCCACGGGATGTATGGGTTAAGCAAGCTGCATGTAATTGGTTGTAGGAGGCGAGCCTGGAGGCAGGGAGGCTACAGATGGGAGTGGGGCACCTTGCAGGAGGAGTGATGGAAGGAAGGAGAAGGGGCAGATTCAAGAGCTATAAGGGGAGCAGGAGAGACAGGAGTTGGTGGCTGTTGTCTGTGAATATTGAAAGACGAGGAAGCGGGGTGTGGGAGACGCTGGGATTCCTGGCTTGAAGGCTGGGGAGCTATTCCTGAAATCAGAGGCATTTTGGGGGGGTGTAATAAGGTATTCAGTCGGTCAGATTGATGCATGTGGGCAGAGGAGCGTGCTTCCTTTAAACCCAGCAGCCCTTATTGCCTTGGGCTGTGTGGCCACTCCTCTCTGTCCCCTGTTCTGGCTGCCCTGGAGGGTCCACCGTTGATCCCCTAGAATCTTCCAGGGCTCGGTGTGAAGGCTGCCATTCTGGCCTGAGGAGTCCTGCAACACAGCTTCCCAGGGCACCGGGAAACAAGCCTCATCCAGCTTACATGACCAAAAAAGGACATTTTCTCAGTTTGAGGGTTTGCCCAGCCCTTTCCCTCCTCCCCCAACCTGGGGTTTCAGGTTTCCAGGGAAGTGTCTCTGAAAATTTAGATCTTTGAATCCCACATACCCATGTACAGGCAAATATGAGTCTGGGGATATGCATGTACCACACTGGGTTTTAATTTTTTAATTAAAGTATAGTTGACTTACAATATCATGTAAGTTTCAGGTGTAGAGCACAGCGATTCAGTTATACGTATATATATATGTATGTGTATGTATATTCATATATCTAGGTATGTATATACATATTTTATATATATATATATATATATATATACATACATTCTTTTCCAGATTCTTTTCCCTTTAGGTTATTACAAAATACTGAGTATAGTTCCCTGTGCTCTACAGTAGGTTCCTTGTTGGTTCCACACTTGATTTGGGTGTCACAAATGTCATCTTCCTCCTTCTCCTTCTTTTTCTCCTCCTCCTCCTTCTCCACCACCATCATCACCATCATCATCATCACTCACAGCCCCATCCCGGGCGAAACACTTGCATGTGTCGCTTCTCAGTGGTTTTCACAGCAACTCCAAAAGGGCAGAATTATTATCCTACAGATGTAGAAACTGAGGCATAGAGAGGCAAAGCCACTCACCCAAGGTCCTAGAGTCCCAGGGGGGTCGGGACCAGGGGGAGGCGAGTGAGGAGAGTCATACAAATGCAGGGTCTGATTTGGCCTTTATTTAAATTTTGTTCATAGCTTGCTCATCAAGGATGATTTTTGCATTAGTTCGGACTTTTAAACATGTGGCATTCGAGTATTATTTTTCTGGATTACTGAGTTTTTTGGCATCCCTGAATTTTGAGCCTGAGGTGAATGCCTCATTTGGACCCTCGCCCCAGCCTTGGCAGAGCCAAAATTGGAATCCGGGACTGCTGATTCCAAACCCGTGCTCTTAACCGTTTCCTCCTGCCCGCTTACGCATACCTAACGTGCATGCATTCACTTATGTATCCTTTCATTCAGGAAAATATTCTTTTCTTCAGTAAACATCATTGTGGCAGTGGAGAGGGCAAGGGTTTAGAAATCAGACAATTCTGGGTTTGAACTCCACTACTCATTATGGAGTGGAGATACGGCCTGTGGTTAAGGGCACAGACTCTAGATCCCAGAAAGCCTTGGTTTGAAAACTTGCTGCCGCTTGCTGGCTGGGTAAGTTTGGTGGGATCCTTGAAGCCTTCTTATGCCCCGGATTTCTCCTCTGTAAAGAGGGATGATGGTGATAACATCTACCACATAGTGATTGGGGAAATTAAATGGGTTAATTTCTGTAAAGCCCTTGATATGTAGTAAATGCTTTGGAAGTGTCAACTGTTACTTTGCATCCTTGAGCAAGGTACCTGTCTGAGACTCAGTTTCCCCACCTGTGAAATAGAGACAGTAAAAACTACCTCCCAGGCAGTTTTGAGGATTGAAAGGGATAATGTAGGCAAAGGGCTTGGCACTTGGAGGGAGCTTAGTAAAATTTATCTTCCTTATCGTGGGCCCAATTCCATGCGAGAGACACACACAAATCAGCTCCCCGAGGAACTGACTCATCTGCCCGTGGGGACACCGATTTGACCTTTCAGTACCCCAAAGGCACGAAGCTCTTACTCCCTCTCAGGGCCTTTGCACGTGCTCTTCCCTCTACCTGGCTCACTGTCCCCACCTCACCTCTGATGGGCCAACTGATGTGTCAGTTTCAGGTCTCAACTTAAATGTCACATCCTCCAGGAAACCTTGCCTAATCCCCACCTCCAGCCCCGATCTATATCAATCTTCCTGTTGTACATTTTCATTGCATTCTGTACTCTTCCTTTATGGCACTTCTCACAATTGCACTTTTTATTTAATTACATTGTATTAAATAATTTTGGTTGTCTGCTTCCAGCCCGTCTCCCTCACTTGAGAAGGGCTTGTCTTGTCCACAGGAATCCCAGCTCCTGGCCAAGTGTGGCACATGCTTCAGAGCAGCACAGGCTCTGGAATCATCTTGCCTGGGTTGAAAATCTCAGTTCCTGCACTTAAAGACTTTGTGACCTTGGGCAAGTTACCTACCTTGCCTGTGCCTCAGTTTCCTTTTCCATAAAACAGGGAAAATAATAACAGCACCAGCTTCCTAAGGCATCATGATGATTACATGAGATAATCTTCATAATTTCTTTAAAAGAATGCCCACTGGTAGCTGGGGCTGTTAATACTTTAACAGCTACTTCTCCTAGTTAGGCTAGATTAAATAAACTGAGATAAACAACCCCCAAATTTCAGGTGCTTAACACAGTAGACATTTAAGGCTTGCTGAATTTAATGTTTAAATTTAATGCTTAAATGTTCCACATTTAATATGGGACTTTGCGGGGCTGGGGGGGGGACTTTGCTCTATGCAATAGTCATTTGTGGACCCAAATTCCTTCCACTGTGTTTCTGAACCTGGGGTCCACAGGCGGTACTGTGGAGAGAAATCAGGGAGTCCGTGAACCTAGATGCTGCCTTAGGTTAGATTCCCTACAAGCTGAGTCTGATGAGATGAGGATCCTTGTGCAGACGATTTATGGAGCAAGTGCTCTCAGGAGAGAGGGGGAGTGAGAGACACAGAATCGGACAGGGAAGTAGCCAAGCAGGGATGTTGTCTTACCTGGAGTCCAGCTTCAGCCTGATCCCATGGGGGCTCTGGATCCTGACTTGTACCTCAGAGTTGGTTCCTCTTGGGGCAAGAAGCGGCTGGCTGGTGTCATTAGTCATTGGTTATGGGCTCCCTGGGTTGGGGAGGGGTTGTTGACCTCGGGAACAAGGTGGCTTCTACTGGTTGCAATGCTCTGGGAGAGCAGTGAGCCATTAGCAGTCAATTCAAAAGCTAGGGCTGGGTGCCTTTGCCCAGCGAAGGGATCTGGGCAGGGAAAACCACATCTTTATTTTTACTAACCTCTAACCGAAATTTAGTATTTTCTTTAATTATGGAAGTTGTCAATAAATCAACAGTAGTATTAGCAGTATCTCTTGACTTTGTCACTAATAGAAATCACATATATTTTCATGTCACATTACTGTTGTTGCACGTATCCTTGAAATATCCTTTATGTTAATCTATACTTTTAAATTATGGTAGTTAATAGACCTGCTAGATATTTTGTTTAAAGTGTTAATAAAGAAGAATATACATTATTATATTATAAATTTGTCCCTTTAAATATTTTGGTAACAGTGTGTCAACATAATTGCATCCCTTTGAATCCTGTGTAATTTGTGCATTTTAAAACATTCCAAGAAGGGGTCCAGCGGTGTCACCAGATGCCAGGAAGATCTGTGACACAAATGAGGTTAAATTCCCTGTTCTGGGCCTTGGCTCTGCATCTTACCAGCAACAGGGGGAAAAGAGGACAAAGAGGATTACAGGGGAGGTTTCTGTGGGCCAGGTCTGGAAATGGCATAATCCTGTCTTCCCACAATGCTTTGGCCAGTCATCTGACCACACCTAACTGCAGGGGGGTCTGGGAAATGTAGTCCATCTGTGTGCCCAGAATGAAGAGGAAGTGGTTTGTGGAATGCACAGCAGTCTGGACCACAGGGCTCACTGACAGCTGGAGTGAATGAAAATTCTGTCCAGGGTGTCTCTTTGTGGGTTGGGGAGGAAGGGAAGAGGGCTAGTTCTCTGGAGGGATCCTGAGTCTCCACCATGTTGTCTCCTTAGGACAAGTCACGCCAAAGCCAAAGCTGAGGCAGCAGAACAGGCTGCCCTGGCTGCCAACCAAGAGTCCAACATTGCCCGCACTTTGGCCAGGGAACTGGCTCCAGACTTCTACCAGCCAGGTAGGCCCAACCAGGGAGGGGAGGGGCAGGACGGGGTAGGGGGAGGTCCTGGGGGGAGGGTGGACACTTTTTCTTTGCTTGTTGGAAAGCTGAGATGCTCAAGTGGGTCCACACATGCCTTTGAGTTCCAGAATCTGTGGAGCGTGGTGCAAGCATGGGATGGGTGCAAGCATGACACAAGGGGACTCCTGCTGGGATTGTGGTGGGGTATCAGAGGCTCCCCCCACTCCAGCCCATTTCTTCTCTCTGGGAAATGGGGCTGCAGAGTAAGGAGGACCCCCTGGCTCTGATACAGACTTTGCATTTGGATAGAGCGGTGGGAGCCCATCGGGGTGGGGGATTGGTGCTGCCTGCGCTGAGGGTTTTAAGGTGAGTGGCACAATTAGATTTGTATTTTCTAAACATTCTGGCTGCGGCCGGAAGACCAAAGGGAGACTAGATGGAAGACCGCGGAGCGCAGATCTGTGCCTGGGAGTTTAAGTCGCTTCCCATCACAGTGCGCCCCCTGCTGGTCCAAGGAAGAGCGACCCTGGCTGGCTGCCTCCGCCTTGGGTGGTCATGGCAACAGCTGTCACCACGTGCCAGGCACTGAGCTCAGCATAATACAGGCTTTTTTTTTTCACCCGATTAATCCTTCCGTTAGTATTTATGAAATAGGTTTGATTGGGCCCGTTTTTCAGATAAGAGAATGGAAAGAGACCAGTGTGACCATAAAGAGCATAAACTCTGGAGCCAGCCTAGCCTGAGTGCCAGTCCTGGCTCTGCCCTTGGTCAGCTGGGTGACTCTGGGCAAGTGATTTTTACCTCTCTTGAGCCTCCTTTTCTTCATCTGTACAATGGAGGCTAAATAATAGCATCCACCTCATAGGGTTATTAAAATGACTAAATGAGTTAGTATTGGGGAATTGCTTAAAACAGTGCTTGGCACTTGGTGGCCGTAGGTTAAGGCTGGCTGAGTACATAAATGAGACTCAGGGTGGCTTGCCCTGGGTCATCCAGTGCTGGGACCGGGGTTCGAATGCAGCCTCCCCGTGTGGTCCCCGGCAGGTCCGGAGTATCAGAAGCGCCGGCTGCTCCAGGAGATCCTGGAGAACTCGGAGAGCCTGCTGGATTCCCCCCACCGGGGCCCTGGCGCCGCAGGCCTCTCGGAGCGGCCCCGCGAGAGCCCGGAGCTGCACGAGCGCGAGACCCCTGCGCCCGAGGGTGGCCCCCCGTCGCCGGCCGGGACGCCCCCTCAGCCCAAGCGGCCTCGGCCGACCGCGGCGTCCAAGGACGGCCTGCTGAGCTCGGGCGCCTGGAACGGCGAGCCCGGCGGCGAGGGCAGCCGGCCGGTCACGCCGTCCGAGGCCGCTGGCCGCCGCAGCCCCGCGCGTCCCGCCAGCGAGCGCATGGCCATCGAGGCGCTGCAGGCGCCGCCCGCGCGGTCGCAGGAGCCCGAGGTGGCGCTCTACCAGGGCTACCACAGCTACGCCGTGCGCACCGCGCCGCCCGCGCCGCTGCCCTTCGAGGACGAGCCCGATCCCGAGGTCCCCACGGCCGACTCGGCGCCCCCGTCCCCGGCCGCCCCCGGCACGGCGGCCCCGCTCCGAGGCTCCGCGCCCGAGAGCCCCGCCAAGCTGGAACCCAAGCCCATCGTCCCCAAGGCCGAGCCCAAGGCCAAGGCCCGCAAGACGGAGGCCCGGCTGACCAAGGCCGGGGCCAAGAAGAAGGCTCGGAAGGAGGCGGCGACGGCGGCGGAGGTGGAGGTGGAGGAGGTGAGGCTGTCGGTGGGAAGTTGGGTTCCCCAGGGGTGGGGGAGCTGGGGGGTGGGATTCGGGGGCAGATGGCCGGGCGGCGAGGGTGATGGCGCAGGACAGGGCAGGCGGGATGTGGCCTTAGTTAAGTGCAGCCTGATCCACGGTTACACAACACAGTCCCCCATCTTGGGGCAGGGGGCCGGGCTTCGTGCGTGGCCGCTGTCTGGGCAGTTCTTTGGAGAAGGAGGTGGCTGGGAGTCCTAAGCGGCTGGGGTGGGGTGCACCTGTCCATCAGGCTCCCAGCCTCAGCTGCAAGGTGTAGCAGGGAGGGGCCCAGTGGGGGGCCTGGGTCCTGGACCTCTGGGCTTGCTATAGGAGGCTGGGAGCTAGGAACTGCAGCACCAAGGACTGAAGCTGGGCTCTGAGGGACTGACAGATGTGGCCCCAGAGGCATTAGCAGTGGGGAAGGCCATGTTCTTGGGTTCCAGGCCCAGCTCTGCCCACTGTGTGCTCTGGGATACGTTCTTGCCCCTCTCAGGACCCCGAGCGGTTTGGTTAATTATCTCCCGGGGACTCAGCAGCCTTTCTCCACTGCTCCCAGGTCCCCAACACCGTCCTCATCTGCATGGTGATCCTGCTTAACATCGGCCTGGCCATCCTCTTCGTTCACCTCCTGACCTGACCTCATCTACCAGGTGCGGCTGGGAGGAGGGCATGGGAGCCCCTGGGGGAGGAGAGGAAGGGCCAGCTGCCTGCGGAGCGACCCTCCTGTGGTTAATTGAGGCCCATCCCCCAGCAGAGGCAGGGACCTAGAGTGTGGATTTGAGAGATCATCTCTCCCCAGTACACAATACACGCACACACACTCACACAGACACACACACCCATACACCCCCTCGTTAGCTCAACATTCGCAGAGCACCGGATCTCTGTCAGGTGAGCACTGGGGGCTTCATTCATTCATTCATTCACTAACTCCTCATTAATTTAACCGCCGTTTACTGAGCACGTGCTCTGCTGGGATCTAAGGATTCAGCAGCGACTCACTCCTGCCCTAAGAAAGGGGGTGAACGTGAGAGTAAACCTTTCACTTATGGCTCATTATGTAAAAGTCTTGCAGTTCACACGTCAAGCAAAACCGTTCTTGACTCCATCCCCCCAGACCCCCGCAGGTCTAGACTGAGGCCACCTGGGGTGGCCGGGTCCTCTTCTCTCTGTCCTCCAATTCTCTCTTGCTCCCACCCTCTACTCGCCCACCCCCCCGCCCCCACCCTCAGTCCTTTCTTCCTGAGACCCTGCTGTCAGTCAGTTGGTTCAATCAATTGGTTTTCTCCCTGTGATGGAGCTCAGGGGCTGGGTAAGGCCCGGGGGGAAAAGGAAGTGGGCTGGGCTGGGGTGAAGGAAAAAGGTCCTCGTTGGTCTCAGGGTGAAATATCCACAAGGCAAATAAAATCTTTCTCCTGCCGGGACCAGCCTTTACACTATAATTCCTGTGCTTGGTGATGCTAACAGAGTTTCTGCCTCTTGCCCTCCCCCGCTCCACCAGAGACCCCCCTCCCTTGATCCTAGCTGAGTGTGGGCTGGGGGTTCCTACTCAGTCCCAGAGGAAAAGGAGAAGGAATCCTTGTGCTGTCACCGGGTAAATAGCCGATGACAGTATTAGCCTGGTAGGTGCTGCCGGTGGATGCTGAGCTAGGCAGGGTCCGTGTTTCATAGGGGATCTGGGAATGATTGCGGGGAGGACTGCCAACTTCCTGACCTGAAGGATGGAGAGGGGTGAGCCAGATGGCAGTGGGGGAGGAGGAAGAAAGGGAAGAGTGTCCCAGGCAAAGGGAACAGGCAGAGGCAGCAAATAGGCAGAGGCAGCATCCAGCGGGGGCCTTGCAAGGGCCAGGGGAGGCCTCCGGGACTTGTATCTGGTCCCACTGAGTCAGAGCCAAGGGGCAAGGCTGCCCTGGGGGCTTGGGGAGGCGGGGCTGGTGGTGGTGATGGAGATCTTGCCCCAGAGAGCATCAGGCCTGCGGCTTGAACCCTGCCTGGAGCCTGGCTCAGCCTCAGCCCTCCCTGCCTTTCTCCCCACTCCCTCCTTCCCTCGCCTGACCCTCTTGCTGTCTCTTTGCAGAGCCAGGAGTTCCTGCTGAGGACGCGTGGGCCCATCTTTTTGCAGTGCCAGGCAGGGCAGCCGAGGAGGACTGGACTCTGGACCTGGATGCCGGGGGTCCAGCTCGCATCCACACCACAAACACTTAAGGAGGTTTCCCGTGGCGCCCATGCCCAACGCAGGTGGTGCCCAGAGGAAGAGAAAGGGCTGGGCACCCTCCGGGAGCTCTCTGCCCAGCGGCAGGGAAAGCCCTGAAGGCAGAGCCCTGGTCTTGAACACCCTGATCTGCTCCGTCCCCCATCCTCATCCACTCCCTCGCCTTACCCCGGGCTTTTCTGTGTTTTGGGAGAAGTCACCAAACCAGGATGTTAAATCCCAGTCCCCTTCTTTCTACCCTCCCTTGCTTTCTTTTATCCTCTGGCTGCTGGGCTGAAGCCTCCCGGGCAAGTGGAGGGAGTGACGAGATCCTTGCGGTGGGCCAGCGAGGGAGACGCTCTGACAGCCCGGCGGCCCTTCCCATCGCAGTCCGGACCCCGCCCACACTCTGTCCCTTGCTTATGGATGTTCTGGATGACAGTAGAGGAAATGGACATGTTCCATTTGAATATCCCAGGATACAGTGCTTCTGTGTCCTCCCACTGGTCCAGTTAGCGTCCCTCTGGACCAGTAGAAGAGGGAGAGACGTGAGGAATTGGGGCCTTAGGCTGGGAAGCCACTGACCAGGTGGCCAGGGGGTGGGGGTGGGGAGAAGGGCTAAGGGGTGGTGAGGATGGCCCTGTCTCTGAGTGCACCTGAGCCTGGGGCTGGCATTGCATGTGGGGCTTCCAGGACGCTGAGGGGGAGGAGGGGTCGCCCTGCAGGAGCCGTGGGGCTGGTGCAAAGCTCCGGGGATGCCCCGTGAATTGATTTGTCCACTTCCGCTCCCAGGGGCCACGGCAGGCTCGGGGGTGCAAGAGCATGGAAGCCCAGGCAGAGTTCACTGGGGCTGACTCTCAGGCAGGTGTGAAGACAGGCTGCTTGTCAGCCAGCGTTTCCCAGGGAGAGGGGAGCAAGTCTGGGTCTCCCACTGGGCACAGTCTGTGATAATAAGCCCCTCGGCTTGCTTGGCAGAAGATGGTATTTGCATGTAGCCCATTAACAGATGTTTTGTACCACGCTGATCCTTCTGGGCCTTGGTGTTTGCTGCAGCTGGGTGGAGGCTGAGGGCTGTGGCCTTTGCCCCGGGGAGATGGAGGGCAAGTCTTCCAGGCACCTCCAAGCTGAGCTGGGGGAAAGGATGTGCCCATGGCATCTAAGCAGAGCTGGAGGGAGCAGCCTCTCTTCTTTGTTTCTCTGCTCCCTGGGGGCTGGGGCGTTGTGGTCGGGCCTCTCCAGGGGCCAGAGCTCTCCAGGGCAGCTCTTTGACCTGAAGTTTGCTTCTGATGGGGTCGGCTTTCCCTTCCTCCCTCAATACTTGGGAACCTTCCCTCCAGCTTCACACTTGCTGTTCCAGGCACCGCTGGGGTCTCGAGGCGTGGTTGGAACCTTGGACTGCATTTCCACAGAGAGGATCCCGTGGGTTCTCCCATCCTCCAAGGGCTCTGCCTCTGTGTGTGGGCTTTTCTGGACAACTAGGGAATGAGGGGGGTGGGCTGGGGGCACTGCTCAGGGCTGACAGCCTCCAGGCCTCGGCCCTGAGGTCACTGTCGAGGGTTTTTGGTCTGGCTCGGGGCCAGGGATAAGCCTTTGGCTGCCAGAGCTCCCTCCCGGGGCCTTGTTTGGGGGCTGGTGTTTGGGGTGAGGGTTCAGGAAGCTGCCGTCTGTGCCATAATAAACTTGCATCTGCTCACAGGCTCTGGCTGGGCTGCAGTGTCTGCTTGTGGGCTCAGGACGAGGGACTGTCTGAAGGAGAAGAGAGGCCGGGGCCCCTGGGTCATGCTGGTCCAGGCCCTGTCTCTCTCTCATAGTTCCCATAATACCTCCTGAGGGGTGGCTGAAGGGCTTTGGTTCTGGAGGGGTGCCCCAAAGGCCACAGACCTTCTAGGGCAGACCCTGGGTTTCTAAAGCAGACTTCCAGAAGATTCCCTAAGCAGCATATAGTAGAAGAAAGAGCCTGCCTTTTTTTTTAAATCTTTGGCCGCACTGTGTGGCATGAGGGATCTTGGCTCCCAAACCAGGGATCGAACCCATGCCCCCTGCATTGGGAACGTGGAGTCTTAACCACTAGACCTCCAGGGAAGTCCCCAAAGAGCCTGCCTTTTGAGATTGGCCTCCCTGGGCTCTAGTCCTGCTCAGCGTACTTATTTCACTTCTCTGAGCCTCAGTTTCCTCATCTGTAACATGGGGAAAATAATAATACTACCTCCTGGGGTTGCAGCGAGGATAACATTAAATGTTGAAGCTTATGTAAAGCCCAGCTGTTGAGAGCAGTGAGAAGTGCAGACTTTCCATTTTGGGATCCTTATTGCTTTTGCACTAAAGTGCTGTCATCAGTCCTCTCACAAGCCTTTTGCATTTTGATCGAGACCCCAGAAGCCCCAAGGGGGTGGAGATGATTCAGGCCCCCGTCAGAGAGTCACAGAATGTCTCAGGCAGAGGGGGGACCCAGAGACCATCTTCATACTCTACAGAGGCTCAGAGAGGAGAAGAGACTTGCCCAAGGTCACACAGCAAGTCAAGGGCAGGAAAGCAGTTATCTTGTTTGTGGATAAGTATTAAGGTTCTCTCAAAGCCAGGAGCCCCCATGAGATGGTGGAGGGGAGGGTTGGCTTGAGTGCAGGCAGGTCCCGGGGTGCTTTGGCGATCAAGAGTCCTGGCTGTCTGCCCAGTGTCACCACTGACTTGCGGCGTGCCAGTCATCCCCTCTTGCTGAGTGTCAGCTTCCTCTTTTGCCAAGGAGACCATCGTGCCTGCCCCATTGCCTTCACAGGCAGTGCGGTTGTAAGAACCAAATGAGGTAGATCATGGGTGGTAAGGAGATTGTCAAAACCATGGAATAATCCAGGGATCCCCAGGAAGAAGGATGGACTTGGAGGGACTACGGGAGGGACGGAGGGAGTGGGGGTGAGTGGTAATCTGCAGAGGTTTGGGTAAAATCCACCAAGAGAAGGGGTGTGGGGTAGGGTGGCAGGGCAAGTGGGCAGCCAGCCCAGTTGACTAGTCTGTAGACTGGATGTGTGTGTGTGTGTGTAAAGTGGGAGTGTGGGGTGGAGAGCAGGAGGACGGCTGCATTAGAATCACCTGGAATGGTTTGGAAAGAAAGCTCATTCCTGAGCCCCACTTTGGAACTTCCGAGTCAGGTAAGGTTGGTTGGAGTCGGGCGCCCCCTGGTGGCGAAGCACAGCTCACAGCCTGGCTGGTCCCTTTTTCAGCCTTGGCCACTGGCAGCTCTAGAAGTTTGGCCTGTCCTCTGCCAGGTCCAGCATCCTGTTAAGGTGTCTTGTGCCATAGAGGAACTTAAAACCACCTTGTGGGCATTGCCAGGGTCTGTGATCACTGACCACTGCCTTGGGGTCTTGGCAGGACTCTTCCAGGGCAGAAAAAGGGAGGGGGCCTGGGAGCTGTGGGATTCAGATTGGGGTTTGTGGCAAGATGGGAATTTTCTTTTTTTTTAAGATGGGAATTTTCATAATTTCTGATGAACGCACAAAGGATCCGGCTGCGCTGGGAGAGATGCAGGCCCAGACTACGACCTATGGAGGCCTCAAGCCTGCAAAAGTTATATGGAGTACCCTCAAATAAGTAGCTCAAAATAAAAGCAATACCAAAACTGTAAAACACAAAACTTGCATGTAGGCTGAAATTAAAATAGCTCTTCATTTTTTTCGTTGTCCAAAATTCTGACTGTGATTATGGAGGCTGAATTTCTCCCTCCTTCCCTCTCTCTCCAGTCCACCCAGGGAGGGAAGGAAACCCCACATTCAACGGAGTCAGGCAGCTGTGGGTCAGGCCCTGTGCTATGCCCTTCACTTACTCTATCCAGTGACAGAACAGCTGTGTGATTTGGTGCAATAACTCTAAAGTTAGGCTGCTGGTCTGAATCCTGGCCCCATCCCTTGACGTCTCAAATCTTCTTGACTTCCTTTTCCAAGATGATGGTTATGCTACCACCTGCCTCTTAAGATTAAAACTATGAATGAAGCCCTGAGAACAGTGCCCAGCATGGGCTGAGCACATGATAAATGTACCCTTATTCAATTTTCACAACGACTCCACGATGTAGATATGTCTCTCCATTTTACAGATGAGGAAATTGAGGCTTGGAGAGATGGAGTTACTGGTTCAGGGTATCGCAGGGAGGGAGGGGCAGAGGCTGTGCTCTTTCCACAGAACTGCACTGCTTCCCACAGCAAAGGAGTGAGCTTCCCGTCACTGGAGATAAGCCAGCTAAGAGAAGATGGCTACCGCACAAGGATATGGCCGAGGGGATTCATATATTGGAAATGGGTGGGTGAGATAACTCAGTTTCTTGAGAGAGCTCGGGCACAGAAGGAAAGGTTCCCTTAAGAAGTTCGAGGAAACGACTTCCAAGGTGGCAGAGGTGGAAGGTCTAAGCGATCAGCTAATCTGGCCCCCTCACTTGTCATAGGGGAAAACAGGCTGGAGAGAGGCCGGTGACTTGCCAGGACCATACAGCAGGTCAGTGACAGACCAGGACTGAGGGGACAGTGACCCCTTGCTCACAGGCTGGCTGTAGGTAGGACCCTCCTGCCAGGAGAGCACATGCCAGGCTCCTCCAGGTGTCAGGTCATTTACCCGCCTACTTTTTAGCAATCTTTTAGAGATATTCATGCCCTAGGGCCGTGGGGTCAGCAGAGGGTACCATCCTGAGCTTTGTTTCCCACTTTCTCCATGAACCCAGCATTGCCATAGTAACCACTCTCTGGGGATGAGTTTGTTGATCATGTGAGGGAAGCCATGGTATTCATTATTTTCATTTTACAGATGAGCAAATGGTGGCTCAGAGAGGTGAAGCGACTTGTCCCTGGACACACAGGGCCAAAGGTGGGACTGGACCCCGAGTAGGTTGCCTCTAAACCTGGGCTCTTCGCCACCTTACACTTAACTGCCTTTCCATGATCGTGAGTGTGTAACAGGCTGGGAGACAGAACAACGGGGGCTGGACAGTGGGGGGTAGGAGGAGGGGTGACTTGGAAGCAGGGCATGTGAACTGAGAGGAAGTGGTCCTGGAAAAGGGCTGGGGGGTCTAGGAACTAGAGCTGAAAGTGGCAACTCGAGAGGATGTGGGACTTCCATGAGGTAATTCAAACTGTTGGAGACCTAGCCTTGACTGGGAGAGAGAGGAACTTACAGGGGATGGCACATGGGGACCAAACAGATGGGCCAGTCAATCTGGCCCTTGCGGGGAGCAGAGGTCCGCTCTGGCAGTAATGGAGGCCTTTGCCTATGGCCCTCTTGGAGCTTCTGGAGACCGCTTGCAGAGGAGTTTAATTGGAATTAATTACTAAAATAATCCAAACCAAGTTACTTAGCAACTGGCCTTGATTTCTTGATTCATAAAGGCTTTATGGTGCCTCACTTTTTAAAATAAGGGTTTCATGATCAGATGTCATGATATTGAAAGGTCCATGTCAAATAGAGATGCAATAGGGAGCTTCTAGCAAATCCAGCAGGAGAATCATAGCACAGACCCTTGAGTTTTGGAGCAAAGTCATGCCTTCTTCCTCAGAGAAAAATATCAGGATTTGCTGTTGGGTCCTGTTAGAGACGAAATGCCTGGCTCTCAGGCCACCAAGCCAGACATTTGGGCATGTACAATTGCAATCCATCATGAGGGGGAGCTGGCACGTACAAGTTGGTCCTCAAGGTGTAAGTAAGTTACATGAGCAGAAGTGTAGACTCCTGCGGCTCTTGCTCCTGTGGCTTTGCTGCCTGTCCGTCACTGCACAGGATGGTCTCAAGAAGAGTTCCAGCTGACTGAAGAAGAAAAAACTTGAACCCGTTTGCCGAGAGGGATAATTCCAGGAGGCCTGGAATTAGCCTGTTGTTTTGCTGAAGCAAGAGATGTACCTGCAGAGGGCTGACCCCTGCTCAAGGCATGCAATAGACTGATTAACTGTGATGCTTTATAACCACGGGTTCAAGGTGAGCTTGGGGGCAGTTTATAACAGCTTGTCAGCATTGTTTATTGATAACAGTGAGACTGATGATTTGCACCTGGTCTCCGTGAGGCCCCTAGAAGGCTCTGCTATGGGGGCTGGTTACATAGCAAGAATGTGCCCATGTGACCAGCAGGGTACAAGACTCTTTCTTAGGCTCCCTGATCCAAGAGAGAAAGCACATCTAGTAGGACCCTGCAGAGGGGAGGATGGTTGGAGCTCACAAACAGCCTTCGAGACCTGGTTACAAGGCAGTCTTTGTCTGTGATGACTCTCTCTACTGTAGGGCAGTTGCTATACTGAATTCTTTTCTTGCAATAAACAGATTATAGGTATTGTCATCTGGGGTCCTGTGAGTTCTCTTTAGCAATCGAACCCTAACTGCCACCATTACTGTAACCTGGTTTGCAGATTGTATTCATTTTCTATTGCTGTGTAACACATCACCCCAGACACAGGGGCTGAAAACAACCACCTGTTTCTCATCTCAGTTTCTGTGGCTCAGGGGTCTGGCCCATTTTAACTGGGTCCTCTGCTCAAGGGCTCATGTGGCTGAAATCATGATGTTGGCTAGCTGCATCCCCATCTGGAGGCTCAGCTAGAGAAATATCTCCTTCCAAGTTCCGTTGGGTTGTTGGCAGAATTCATTTTTGTGGGTGTAGGACTGAGGTCCCCGTTTCTGACTACCTCTTAGCCAGGGACCTCTCTTAGCAACGAGACCTCATTAGTGCTTCTTGGCCATGCGGCACCTCCTCTGAGAACAGAACAGATTACTTCCTTCAAGGTCAGCTTCGTCAGCGTGAGCTGTTACCCTTTTCTTATTTCTCCACCTGGCAGCGGGACAGGGTGCTCAGGGAGCAGGTGGAGGCCCCTCTTCCCAGGTTTCCGGGCAGAAGGGGCTTCCGTTTGCTGGAAAAAGAGCCCAGGACCTTGTAAGGAGGTGTGGGCAGGATATGGGAAGATGGGCAAGGCTGACGGGTGGGGAGCTGGGGGGAGGGAGACCCTGTAGTCTGAGCCCAGGCATGACCTCGGGTCCTCCATCTTGGGACAGGGGATGGGGGAGCTGGAGGGCAGTTCTTTCAGCCTAGGCTCTTCCTTCCCTCCTGGCCTCTGAGAAGGAAGGAAGTCCCTTCTCTAGGCAGAAAAGCAAGTGGGGCAGAGGGTGGGTGTGGAGTGAGGGGTCTGGCTGGAGATAACGACCGCACAAAGTGTCTCCCAGGACCCTCCAGCCTGGGAGGAAAGCAGCTGATACACTTATCCTCACCTGGGCATTTGACACGAATAGTCACCCTTCCAGGGGAGTTTTCACTTGAAAAGAGAAGCCTGGATAGAGCAATGCATGATCCAAAGGAAGATTTACTCTAGAAAAATTTCAGTTATCCACAGGGGAGCAATTTTTTCATCAGGTGCTCCAAGCCAAAGTAACCCCTCCTCACCCCCATCCAAAAGAAGAAAAAATAAATAATCATACACCTGCTTCCTTGCTCACACGAGGAAGAATATTAGCAATGTGGGGCGCTAGGATCATAGCCATCACTTATTAAGAGCTATTCATATCACTTGCATGCCAATGATATTATATTGTCTCATTAAATTGTCAGAGCCACTCCATGGGATCGTAATTGTTGGGAGCAGGAGATGCAGGGTAAGGGTGGAGGTGAATGACCCATGTTACCTACTTGGATCTGGCAGAACTGGATTCAAACTCACTGTCTGTTTAACACTAAAGCCCACCTTGGCTCCTACCCATGCTGTTAGGCCTGCTACACCGCACTGCAGTTCTTGAAAATGACCACCAGATGGCGCCACCACTCCACACACGAATGCTCTCATGCCTGTGCTCAAGAGAAGGCTGCTTTTGTTTAAAAAATTCATCACCACTGGACTTCCCTGGTTGAGCAGTAGTTAAGAATCCGCCTGCCAATGCAGGGCACACGGGTTCGAGCCCTGGTCCGGGAGGATCCCACATGCTGTGGAGCAGCTAAGCCTGTGTGCCGCAACTACTGAGCCCGTGTGCTGCAACTACTGAAGCCTGCACACCTAGAGCCTGTGCTCTGCAACAAGAGAAGCCACCACAATGAGAAGCCCGTGCACCACAGCGAAGAGTAGCCCCCACTCGCCTCAACTAGAGAAAGCTCGCGTGCAGCAGCGAAGACCCAACGCAGTCAAAAATAAATAAAAATTAAAAAAAATTCAACACCATTGCTATTCTCTGATTCACCATAATAATAAAATCTACTATAAATTAAGCACTTACTGTATGCCAGGCCCTGCACAAGTACTTTACATGCATTATTTCATATATTCCTCACAACAGCTCTGTGTTTTCAAAGGCCATTGTGTTTTGCAGATTAGAAGCTAAGATTTAAACCTAGGTCTGTCTGTCTGCCTTCAACACCCATACTCTTAACCATACCCTCAATGGAAGGCACAAACTAGATGCTTGGAGGGTGCATTTGGCTGGCAAACTTGTTTTGTTTGGGCCAGCTTGGTGTTTTAAAACACATTGAATTTAAACGCTTTTTGGCAGGGCATCAGTCTCCACTTAGCCACAGGCCTCACCATACCCTGTCAACCTGTCGTCTCGTTCCTTTTTTTGTCTTATCTGCCCAACTCTGACGTCATATGAATTTGCAACTTCATTTATGCCAACGACAGTGTGTTGACTCCCTTTATTCTAATAACATTTTGTGGACTGAAAAAAAAAAAAAACTACTGGGGGAGCTTGGAGGTTTAGGAAGGCAGTCAGGAGAGATGACAAATAGTTGTGGCCCAATGTCATTCCAGAGACATGGGAGGCAGCCCTGTCTTTCAGTGCTGTCCCCTGACATGTCAGTAAATGTTCTTTGAGTAATTGCAGTGTGCATGGCACCACGTCAGATGCGTGGGTTTCCTGCGACAGACGATGGTGAGCTGGAGTTGGATGTGACACGTCTGGACTTCACAGCATCCTCCCAAGTGGGGTGATCAGGGCGACCAGCTACTTCATGGAGCCAGGCAGAATCTTGCCCGATTTGTGTGTCTTTTCTGATTTCCTTTTGCTTGGCGCATGAACCAGTAGTTGGACTTAACCAGCACTGTGGGGTTACTAATTAACATCAACCACCTCGTCTGTTGAGGAGTGAGTTGTGTCTCCCCTAAAATTTATGTGTTGAAGTCCTATCCTCCAGTATCTAAGAATGTGACTGTATTTAGAGACAGGGCCTTTAAAGAGGCGATTAAGTTAAAATGAGGCCATGAGGGTGGGCCCTCAGCCAATTTGACTGGTGTCCTTATAAGAAGAGGAAATCTGGACATACAGGAGCGGGGACACGAGGAACTCTTATGTACAGAGGAAAGACCGTGTAAGGACATGGAGAGAAGATGGCCATCCGCAAGCCAAGGAGAGAAGACTCAGAGGAAACCAATCCTGCCGACACTTTGACCTTGGACATCCAGCCTCCAGAACTGTGAGAAAATGAATGTCTGTTGTCTAAGCCACTCAGCCTGTGGCATTTTGTTATGGCAGTCCAAGCTGACTAATACACTGTCTTCACCAAAGGTGGTCTGGGTGGGGGCTTAGCGGGGCTGGCTGAGCTCAGGATGTAAGTCTGCGGCCTAGAGCCAGGCTGGGAGGAAGATGAAGGAGCTCCAACACTCCCTGCCACGCCCTTCACCCCCCGGCATGAGACACCATGTGGAAGAATTAATTGGTGTGCCTTGTTCTTCACGTTCTTCTCCTATTAGTGATTATAAGAGCACATCTTATCCTCATGGATAGAGCACAGAGAAGCCAATCTTTTGCCTTCTAAGTTCAAAAATATGGTCCAGGGGTAAGACAGAAGTAGTCGGTAGGGAGATGCCATCTAGCACTCTTCAGATTGGAAGGGTCTACCGAGCTTCGGACAATGAAAAAAGACCCACCTCAATGTACAGCACGGTGCCATCCCAAGACATACCAGACAAAGAGAAAACCAAAAGCTACCAGAGAAGGGAGAAAATGCAAGCAACATATGAAGAAACGGGAAGCAGAATAACATTAGATTCTTCAATGGCAAACTGGTAGCTAGAAGGCAATGAAGCCACACCTTCAGAATTCACAGAGAAAGTTACTTTCAACCTAGACATCTTTACCCAGTTCAACTATCAATCAAGTGTGAGGGGAGAATAAAAACACTTGCAGAGCCCCAGATATATTTCCGATCTACCTTTTCTTAGAAGGCTACTGGCAGATGTGCTCCATCACAATGAAGATGCAAAACAAGAAAGAGGAATGAACAGAATCCAGAAGATCGAGGACCTTCAGTGGAGAAAAGCAAAGGGATTTGCTTCAGATGACAGCTGTGAGTCTGCCTGGAGAAGGAGAGAACACATTGGAACACCCAGTGTCTGACCATATGCCGAACAAGTTCACATTCTGTGAGATTGGGGGGAAATGAGGGACAGAGGAAAGTTAAGTACCCAAAGAACAAAAACCAAAAACAACAAAAGTATTCGAGGAGAAGGTATAATTAAAGTACACACCTTGGCCCATCAGTAAACATTTGTTCACATGATAGGTTGAATGTAAACATGAAATGTTGATTTAACCACAATGATTATGGAGCTTCACGGGGAGGACGGGGAGGGGAGAGCAAAGATGGAGACATATGAGCACTAAATCCTTTTTTTTTTCCCCACAGAAAGAGGTGAATAAATTCTTCAAACTGGTGTGTTCAAAATGTATGGCCTATGATCACATTCCCACCAGCTACACGCGGCCAGGGTCTGGAGCAGGCCAGCCCTGAGATTTGCAGGTTAAGACAAGATACAAATGGAGGCCCCACCCATAGCCCGCCAGCCTTGTCTTCCCACCTCTGACAAGCAGCCTGCAGCGCAGGGGCCTGGCATTTGTGTCCAGACCACCTAGTTCAAACGTCTGGCTCTGTCCACCTCCCTCCCCCCTCGATGACACACTGGGCCGCCTCTCAGGGGTAGAAGCGCACAGTCTAACAGCCAGGAGAACTGGCCATAAGCCCACTCAGGCCCTGGAAGACGGAACATTGTTCAGAAAGGCGGAGGCTCTGGGTAGGCGTGTCTCCCTGGCTGCATGAACCTCTCACCCCGTAGGGAGGGCAGTGGCCAGAGCGGGACCCTCAAAAGGCCAAGCCGCCTAAGGCAGCACCGGTCCGTAGCAACCAGAAGTCCAGCCCAAGTTTCCGATACATTGGTGGTTCTCAGCTGGGGGGTGTTTGACCTCCCAGGGGTCATGGGCAGTGTCTGGGGGTATTTTGGGTTGTCACACATAAGGGAGAGGGGTGCTACTGGCATCTAGTGGGTACAGGTCGGTGATGCTGTCAAACATCCTGTGATGCACGGAACAGCGCTCCTCCCCTGCTACCCACTCCGGTCCAACAAAGGCTTATCAGGCCCCCAATGTCCACAGTGACACGGTGGAGAAACCCTATGACACGTGTGAGAATTTTGGAGGCCACAGACTTGGGGTCCAAACCCTGACTCTGCCACTGACTTGTTCTGCATTCAATTATTTTTTTCATCTCTCTATGCCTCTGTTTTCTCAATTGTCAAATGGGGTTAATGGCAACTATTTTACAGGGATGCGTGAGAAATAAAGCGGACTTTATACGTAAAATACCTGGCACAGAGTAGGTCCTCAAAAAGTGTTGTAGGTGTTCCTTAGACGGGGGAAAGAAGTGGATAAATAATATTAAAAATGGGTAAATCACGAAATAGCGGTGTACCTATCCATATTTATTTGCTGAGTCACAGAGGAAATAGTAAAAGCATTGAGGGTACGGAGGGGGGTGGAGCTGGAAGGCGCGGAGAGCAGTGCTGTTAGAAGCTGCGTAGTACAGTTTGACTTGTTAAGCTCCGTACGTGTATTACTGGTTTAAAAGTTGAAGCTGGGGACCTTGAATATTAACATCCTTCCTTCCGTGTCCCTGCTGACTGCTATTATAAGGTAGCATGAAATTACTGCGTGTGTCCGCCAGGCATGCTTTCCTGCCGCCCAGCCCGTCCGGCACGCTCCAAGCGCCGCGGGGTCCTGTCCTTTTTCTTGCCCCTCCAGAGTCCTTACTAATTCTCAGGGCACAGCGGTCAGCTTGGGCTGCCACGACAAGTATCACAGACTTGGGGGGCTTCAACCACAGAAATGGATTTTTCTCACAGTTCTGGAGGCTGGATGTCCAAGATCAAGGTGCCACCAATGTCTGATGAGAGCTCTTTCTTCAGGGTGCAGATGGCTGCCTTCTCACTGTGATCTCACATGGCAGAGAGAGAGGGGGAGGGGAGGAGAGAGAGAGGGGGAGGGGAGGAGAGAGAGAGAGGGAGGGGGGGAGACAGAGAGAGAGAGAAATTACTCCTCTCTGGGGTCTCTTCTTATAAAAGCACTAATCGCATCATGGGGACCCCACCCACATGACCTCATATAAACCCAATCACCTCCAAACACCATCACATTGGGGGTTAGGCTTCAACATATGAATTTTGAGGGGACACAATTAAGTCCATACCCAAGAGCAACAACCAAATGACAGCTGGCCTCCATGTCCCCTTCTCCCTTGACTGGGATGTCTTTTTTTTTTTTTTTTATGTTTAATGCTATGTCCTTTTTTCTATAAATGGGACATAGTTTGCATGTTTATTGATTAGGTTTTCATACTGATTTCTTTTTTTTTTTAACATCGTTATTGGAGTATAATTGCTTTACAATGGTGTGTTAGTTTCTGCTTTACAACAAAGTGAATCAGTTATACAGGATGTTTTTTTTTTTTTTTTTATGTTTAATGCTATGTCCTTTTTTCTATAAATGGGACATAGTTTGCATGTTTATTGATTAGGTTTTCATACTGATTTCTTTTTTTTTTTAACATCGTTATTGGAGTATAATTGCTTTACAATGGTGTGTTAGTTTCTGCTTTACAACAAAGTGAATCAGTTATACATATACATATGTTCCCATCTCTCTTCCCTCTTGCGTCTCCCTCCCACCCTCCCTATCCCACCCCTCTAGGTGGTCACAAACCACCTAGCTGATCTCCCTGTGCCATGCGGCTGCTTCCCACTAGCTATCCACCCCACGTTTGGTAGTGTATATATGTCCATGCCACTCTCTCACTTCGTCCCAGCTTACCCTTCCCCCTCCCCATATCCTCAAGTCCATGCTCTAGTAGGTCTGTGTTTTATTCCCATCCTACCCCTAATCTCTTCATGACATGTTTTTTTCTTAGGTTCCATGGGATGTCTTCATAGTGGTTTCTTTAACTGCTTCATGGCTGCAGTTTAGAAAGCTCTTTCCTGCGCAGTACTCTGTCTGATTCCCTTCCCACCCCTCAAAGGCAGTAAGAGTCCCACGTTACACGGTGGAACCAGCGAGTACGCAGCAGGACAGAGACTGGGGCTGAGGTCCCTGCAGCCAGGGCTATGGGCTCCTCCCCCTGCGCTGCTTCTCTGGGCCAGCAGCTGTGCTTGTGCCACTGTGCCTCGAGTCCCCGTCATTTCCAGTGACACAGTGCATCACCCTCCTCCACCGTCACCACCCTGTCTGGTGCCACCACCTTCTCTCCCCTGGATGACAGCACAGCCCCCTGACTCCTACTCCACTCCCGACAGCCAGACATATCTTGTGATAATGCAATTTGGATTTTGTCCCTCCTTCCCTTGAATGACTTCCTACTGCCCTGACAACAAAGGCCAAACTCCCTGTTGTGACCTAGGAGTCCTCATCAGGCCGCCGGCAGGATCCTCAAACCCATCTCGTGCCGCGCTCCCCTTTGATCACCCCCAGCCACACTGCTTTCCTTGCTATTCTAAAACAAACCAGCTTCCTCCGGCTCCAGGGCCTCTCCACGAGCCTTTCCTTCTCTCAGGAACTCTGTCCTCTCAGATGTGGTCACTGCTGGTTCCTTTACCTCCTCAGGTCTCTGCACAGCCATCTCCATCCCCTTTCTGAAGTGACCCCAAGCTCTCTCCACCCATCCCTCTCATGTCATCCTATTACGTTGCCTTCTGAGCATTTGTCACCATCTCAAACTATCCTTATTCATTAGTTATTTGTGTAAAAATATGTTGGCTGGAAGGAACGGTTCCAATGGCCCAGTGCAGGTGACCAGGGCTGCCTCTGAGGTGTACGTGTTAAGAGAAATTGATTCACATCTGGGGCCAAATATCACCAGCCCCAACACACTCATAGCCAGAGCTCCCGAAGAGATGCGTGAACCTGAGCCTCTTCGCCGAGCCAGCGTCCTGGTGCCATCTACGCCCGCGTCGCGTGGGAGGGGATGGTGGGAGCAGGGCGAGCCACCAGGATCCCTTCCTCAAAAGCCCTTCCTTCACCGCCTTCTCCCAGTCTAACACAGGACCACCGGTTATTCTTGCTCAGAGCAACTATTTGAGGGCCCTTCTAAGCATTCTTATCATTTGATGTCTTATATGTATTGGTGGGTATCCTTGTTTAATGCTTCCTTTCTCCAAGAGGGTGGGGACCCGGCCTATCTTATTCATCGCTGTGTTGCAACACCACACACAGTGCCTGGCACTTAACAGGAGTTCGTTAAATATTTGTTGAACGGGTGCCAATTAACCCGCTTTGTATTTAACAGGAACCTTTGGAGGGCAGCCTACCTCCACTGCAAAGCCTAGCTCTGATGGCAGAAGATCAGGCACGGTCAAGGTCAGATGGGCAGAGACGGCAGGTGGGTGGTGGGTAGGGGTGCCTTCTGTCAGCAGGAGCATCTTCCCTCTGGAGAGGAGGGAGGGTGGAGGCCCGGGTAACCCCTGCCATGTGGTGTGAAACTGAGGCCAGAGGGATGAAGGCCTACGGCATTGTGATGTAGCCTGCCTGGGAGAATCTTGGCTCTGCTTCCTACGGGTCACCTGACCTTGGGCAAGTTCCTTCTCCATTTTCTCGTATGTGACTTGGGGTGAGTAATAGTCTCCTGTTCCAAGAGTTGCTGTGAGTAATAAGGAGTTAATAAATACATGCAGAGTTCTTCGAAATTATTACTATTGTTGTTATTTAACCTCTACACCGGAAGGTACAGTTTCCTGTATTATGTACTAGCCAGGATATAGTGGGGTGTGTGCGTGGGCATTGTGGGCGTGTGGTATGCGACGTGTACGGCGTGTGTGCCCATGTGCTATGCATGTGTATATGTCTATATTCTTTTCCATTATAGGTTGTTACAAGATATTGAATACAGTTCCCTGTGCTCTACAGTAAATCCTTGCTGTTTATCTATTTTATATACGCAGTGCGTATCTCTTAATCCCATACTCTGAATGTAACCCTCCCCGCCCAGCTTCCCCTTTGGAGAATCACAGCCACAGAGCCAGCCTCTGGCGTCTGGGGTCAGGGGAACACGGCACTCTCCAACCACGGGCCAGTCCTCCAGCTCAGTCCTGGTCACTGGGCAGGGCACAGCCCAGATGTCACCTACCCAGGAAGCTTTGGCAGACACCACCCGGACTGGGGACCCCTCTTCTGCATTCTCCTGGCTCCCTCTTTTTGCACTGGCCACATAGTAGTTTTAATTTTATACTTTTATGATTTATGAGATGAAATTATAACTTTACAATTAAATATTACTGTTTTCATCCTCTGCCTCCCCAGCTTGCCTTAAGCTCCTAGATTGGCAGAATCTGTGTCTGATTCCACTTGGCCTCCCTGGTACTCAGCGAAGGGCCTGGCAGAGAGTAACTCCTCGGTTATTTGCATTCCTGCTGAATGAATACATTGAATTTTCGCATCCTGGACTCCGTTAAGTTAATTGGAAGGCCCATCCGTGCCACGTTGCCCACATTCGGTCTAATGTGGAAATCTGTACGTAGCCCTGGAGGGAGGGGTTACCACTGGGCGATCTTAGGACCAGCCATGCCTTCCTTCCGGAGTGGGAGGCTCGGCCTTTGCCCCCGCTGTGAGCTCTGCTAGGATTCCAATGTGTTTGGGGGGAGGGGGGGCTGGGAGATGGATGCCGCTGAAGCAGGCACTTGGCACCAGGAAGGGCGAACGGTTTTGGTTCTGGGGCCAGCTTCACGGACAGGGGGCGTACTGGGCGTGGAGGGTAACTGCAGGCGGGAGCTGAGGGTCCTCACAATGTCAGGGCCACCGCACTAGGGTCCAGGCAATAGCACGTGACCTCGAGGTATGGCGGGCCCAGGCCAGAGACCGGCCTTGGCATATCGGGGTCGCAGTGGCTGCAGGGGTACCTGGTCTATTCTGAGGCTATGGAGCCCGGGTGCAGGTTTGGGAGCACAGGGGCAGGGTGAGGGCATCTGCGGCAGAGGCCTCAGTGCTTTTACAGCGGGTGTGGCATCGGGTTCCCGGGGACTCCGTGGGCTGTACCAACATCATCTCAGGGCAGAGTTGGAAGAAGGCGGCAGACACTGCTTCCTGGGGAGAGGACTGCTTAGGGGAGAGGATTTCTTTGTGAACACGTGGGAACCTAGGTCCCCCTCGCGCGAAGCTTGAGTTGGTTTCAGGGGCTGAAAGTCTTGCATTTGAAGGTAGGGCCAGAGCCAGTGAAAGAATACGGAACTTTACTGGTGTGGCCTCACTGTGCTCAGCTAGGATGGGCAGGTCCATGGCCCGAGAAATAGAGCCTGAGATGGGATCTCTGGGTCAGGAAGCTTACCAGGTGGGTGCTCTCAGAAGGGGGTGAGGTAAGCAGGGCAGGGTAGAGAAGCCGCTAAGCGAGGATGGAGGCCTGTTGCAGCAGGATCCCCCGGGATCCTGCTCTGGAGCAGGAGTGGTACCAAGGAGTTGGCTGCTCCATTATTCGTTCGTTAGCTGAGGGTAGCTCTGGGGAATAGGGCATCCCCTCCTGGGCCAGGGCAAAGACTGGGACAAAGGGGGCCGCCGAGAACTGTGAGTGGCCACCACTCAGGAGCTGGGAGATGGGTGCTGGCCCATAATAACGCGATCTGGGGGAGGCACCAACAGCATCCGCTGTACTTAGCCTCGTGGACTCCACGGCCCTGAAATCAGCCTTCTTGTACCTTCCACCGACCATTGGCTCTGTTTCCACTCTCTGGGGCCACGGGATGCACCCGCTTGGCCACCTCCTGATATATGTAGGCAGAGTATTCACTCTGCTTGGGTGCCTCTGACTGTCCCTTGCCGCTGAGAGAGAGGCCAGCCTCGGCGTGTGGATGTGTCCAAAGGCACCCCGAGCTCCTGGTGCAGCGCCGGGCAGCGGGGCAGGTAGGAGCGTCCGCCTCGAGAGCAAGAACCCGACGGCCTTGCACTCGTGTTATCTGGGGCTGTCTGCATGGATCCCAATGACGCCGTTTTCTCCAATGTAGAAGCAAGGGTCGAATATTAAACTAAGTCGTCAGTGTGTTACTGACCAGCTCCACATAGGAAAGGAAATTGTGACCCCATGAAATATTTATGCTTCACATCGCAATGATGCTACTGACATGACAGCGTGTTGTTTTTGCTTGGCTGGTTTTTCTTTCTCCAAAGTGGATTACAAAACGCCCTCCAGTGAGGAAACTGCCCACAGAGAAATTGCGCCCCATTCTGGGAGCTGTTATCTGGGCGAAGCGGGGCTACCTGATTGGAGAACGAGGGGCCAGGCCCGTGGAGCCTCCTCTGTCTGGGTCATGCGCCTGGTGTGGGGTGCCGGCACCCGTCCCCCTCCTCAAAATAGCTGTGTCACGGGGCGCAAAAGCTGCAGTCTCCCCAAAGCTCCACTACACCAGCGATTGTGATTTTTCCCGATACAATTAGTCACATAATTATTACTTTTTTGGGAAGTATCACCCCCTAAAATCTGTCAGGAAACCTGGCTAAGAGTCCCTCCTTATCTGGGATGCTGGCTACACTCGGGCTTGGAGGAGTCCCCCTGCCTGCCCTGGGCTCCTGCTGCCCTGAACCCACCTCTCACCTCCACCAGACTGGAAGCTTCCAGAGGTCAGAGGCCCCATCGGTGGCGAGGGAGTGGTCAGTAGGGACTCACTGCGGTCACCTGCCCGTGAGGGCCCTTGCGTGGCCAACACTCTATGCCAGAGCGCCTGGAATCATCATGAGACCCCCTACACGTTCATACCATCATTATCCCACTTCTACAGATGGGAAGACTGAGGCCAGCAGGGCTCTGTCACCCACAGAGACCCTTGGGGGTGGGGAAAGGGCAGGTGGGACTGTGCCCTCAATCTGACACCAGGGGCTCTGTCCTGGTGAAGCCACCACCAAAGTCCACTCCAGGAGGCCTGGCCCTGGCTTACCAAGTGTAAGGAGAGACAGGCTTGTTGCCAACTTTTCAGAAGTTTTATTATAAAGAAATTCGAGAGAAGCACTGGGCACCAAGGCAGACATTTGCACGGTCAGAAAACGGCTGCAAACATTAAGAACCCAAACCCAAACCAAGCCCCCAAAGCACGCACACTTTATGATAAACTGAATTTTTGTTCTCAGTTGTTCCTTATAAATAGACAGAAGTCGTTGTTGGCCATTTTAAATAAACATATGATTTAAAAAAAAAAAAGCGCAATGTCTCTGAGTGTGGCTATAAATCGTCTGGTTCCTCTGTACAGACGATGAAACGGTTTGGCCGCTTCTTTCGTGCACATCTCCCTTAAGATAACACTTAAAAAAATGTGCTAAGGGTCATAGAAAATGCTTTTTACCTTAAAGGAATCTACTTTCCCCCCACCCCTCCCCACCCCGCAACAAAATAATCTTACAGGCGTCTTCAGCACAGTATCTAAAACACTTAGTCAACTAGTACTTACACGGAGCCAACAGTTTATATGAGTTTCATAATGTCTTGTTCGCACTGTAAAACCGTATTTGCACATGTGGGGCTGAGCTGGCCCCTGCCCTATGCATCTGGGGGTGGGTTTCTGCTGCAGAGTGATCCGTCCAGGGGCGGCTCACCCGACTTTGGGCTGGGGCCAGACGTCCAGACATAGGGTACGGTGGCAGGGCGAGAAGCAGGGTCCACAGTAACCCTGGAGCAAGCAGGTCAGGGGGCGGAAGGTTCCTGCAGGTTCTTTGGGCTGGCGGCGGGCAGTGCGCTGCCTCTTCAGAGTCTGGTGGGAGGTTGGGGAAGAGACTCAGCCCGGGGCCGTGGTCGTGTCACTGCTCTCTCTTCTCCGGCACCCTGCTTCCTGCCAAGGCCTCTTTTCTGCTGTCAGCCCTTCAGGCTCTGAGCAGTGCCCTTCCAGCAAGCCTCAGGGAGGAGAGGGAGGTGGGCTTAGGTGAGGTAGAGCGATTTATCCCTGGGGAGGAGGCTGGGGGAGAAA